>NW_027193031.1:0-122000 GCF_949987515.2 Delphinus delphis
GTTCGGTGAGCAAATGAAGACCCTTTGAAGTCATATTGCATGGTACCCATTACACGGGTCTCAACTCTCCAGGTTTAAGGTATTCTTCCTTCAGCTAAAACATGCATGTGGAACCCAAGTATGATCAACCATGTGAACGGGAGACGTGTTCAAATATGTCTCAGTTTTCCTCCCCTGGTACTCGGGTGCAACATTCCAGATGCTTTACTAACACTCTCCCCACTTGGAGAGTCAGCGCCTTTAACCTCCTGTTTGGCCCAGTTTGCAATTTCTGCGGAAGATGAACAGGAATAGCGAGAACCAATGAGAGGCTAGCTGGAGGTGTCTGGACGGGCAAATTTAACTCTCATTTCCCACCAGGAACAGGAAATAAGCAAAGGCTCAGCGTGCCGTACCGGAACCAGATTAGGGCCTGAAGCCATCCTGCGGTGTTGCGGCCAGCTCAAATGAAAGCGAGTTGAACAAAGGAGCTCAGGGGCACTGTAATTCACAAACCTGCAGAGTTATAAATGACAGCTATCGTCCAAAAATATACTGAAGTAAGGCTGCCAAGAGGACTTGAAAGCGGGGCAGAATTGCAGGAAACCGATTTCAGGAGGTAGACTGGAATTGCACTGAAAGCATAGGAAAAGAGGCAGAACGTCCACAATGATGCACTTGGCCAAAAAGGGCGTATGCGTTTTTTCCTGAATATATTCAGGAAAAAACGCATACGCCCTTTTTGGCCAACCAAGCAAGCTTGCAAAGGAAATCTGCACTACAATGAAGTCTCACTTCCCCCCGGTCAAAAGGGCCATCTGAAAAAAGTGTAAAATCCAGAAAGGCAGGACAGGCCATGGAGAACTGGGAGCCTTGTTATGCTGATGGGCGGGATGTAAATTGCCAACAGACACTCGGGAGAAGTGTATGGTGTTTCCTGAAACATCTAAAAAACAAAGCAACAGAGCCTAGGGCACTGCCACTTATGGTCCTATAGCTTAGGGAAATTAAAATCAAAAAGACACAGCCACCCCAAAGTTTGGAACGGCTCTGTTTACAAGAACCTCGTTTACAGTACAAGTTCAACATCGCAGAAAGTGAAAAATGGATAAAGAAGTTGTGGTATTTACTTACAAAGCAATATCACTCAGCAATGAAATCTGTGTCATCAGGCCCTTAGCAGCACAATGAGTGGATTCAGGTACGATGATTCTAACTGAAATAAGTCACACAGAAAAAGAAACATCATAAGATATCACTAATACACGGAATGTAAACTTGGCTACACAGGAACTGAATTCCAAATCAGAACAGGTTCTCAAATTTAGAAAACCAACTTATGCTTGCTTAAGGGGAAAGGTGAGTTGGGGTGCTGCATAAAACCAGAGATTGAAATGAGCACAGATAAAGTTCTTTAAGCCAAATATGGAATAGACAAGAGCTACTCCTTGCTCAACGAAATGGACTCAACACCGCATATTAAACGCCTAAGAATGTACCTGACTAGTAAGTATCTTAAAACCTATGGATTGCTATGTCTCCAAAAGAGAATCAAGCACGTGTACAGGGGTATAAACGCAGCAGTGATAGGATTGGACAGGTTCGGTGAGCAAATGAAGACCCTTTTAAGTCATATTGCATGGTACCCATTCCACGGGTCTCAACTCTCCAGGTTTAAGGTATTCTTCCTTCAGCTAAAACATGCATGTGGAACCCAAGTATGATCAACCATGTGAACGGGAGACGTGTTCAAATATGTCTCAGTTTTCCTCCCCTGGTACTCGGGTGCAACATTCCAGACGCTTTACTAACACTCTCCCCACTTGGAGAGTCAGCGCCTTTAACCTCCTGTTTGGCCCAGTTTGCAATTTCTGCGGAAGATGAACAGGAATAGCGAGAACCAATGAGAGGCTAGCTGGAGGTGTCTGGACGGGCAAATTTAACTCTCATTTCCCACCAGGAACAGGAAATAACCAAAGGCTCAGCGTGCCGTACCGGAACCAGATTAGGGCCTGAAGCCATCCTGCGGTGTTGCGGCCAGCTCAAAAGAAAGCGAGTTGAACAAAGGAGCTCAGGGGCACTGTAATTCACAAACCTGCAGAGTTATAAATGACAGCTATCGTCCAAAAATAGACTGAAGTAAGGCTGCCAAGAGGACTTGAAAGCGGGGCAGAATTGCAGGAAACCGATTTCAGGAGGTAGACTGGAATTGCATTGAAAGCATAGGAAAAGAGGCAGAACGTCCACAATGATGCACTTGGCCAAAAAGGGCGTATGCGTTTTTTCCTGAATATATTCAGGAAAAAACGCATACGCCCTTTTTGGCCAACCAAGCAAGCTTGCAAAGGAAATCTGCACTACAATGAAGTCTCACTTTCCCCCGGTCAAAAGGGCCATCTGAAAAAAGTGTAAAATCCAGAAAGGCAGGACAGGCCATGGAGAACTGGGAGCCTTGTTATGCTGATGGGCGGGATGTAAATTGCCAACAACCACTCGGGAGAAGTGTATGGTGTTTCCTGAAACATCTAAAAAACAAAGCAACAGAACCTAGGGCACTTCCACTTATGGTCCTATAGCTTAGGGAAATTAAAATCAAAAAGACACAGCCACCCCAAAGTTTGGAACGGCTCTGTTTACAAGAACGTCGTTTACAGTACAAGTTCAACATCGCAGAAAGTGAAAAATGGATAAAGAAGTTGTGGTATTTACTTACAAAGCAATATCACTCAGCAATGAAATCTGTGTCATCAGGCCCGTAGCAGCACAATGAGTGGATTCAGGTATGATGATTCTAACTGAAGTAAGTCACACAGAAAAAGAAACATCATAAGATATCAGTAATACACGGAATGTAAACTTGGCTACACAGGAACTGAATTACAGAACAGAACAGGGTCTCAAATTTAGAAAACCAACTTATGCTTGCTTAAGGGTAAAGGTGAGTTGGGGTGCTGCATAAAACCAGAGATTGAAATGAGCACAGATAAAGTTCCTTAAGCCAAATATGGAATAGACAAGAGCTACTCCTTGCTCAACGAAATGGACTCAACACCGCATATTAAACGCCTAAGAATGTACCTGACTAGTAAGTATCTTAAAACCTATGGATTGCTATGTCTCCGAAAGAGAATCAAGCATGTGTACAGGGGCATAAACGCAGCAGTGATAGGATTGGAGAGGTTCGGTGAGCAAATGAAGACCCTTTGAAGTCATATTGCATGGTACCCATTCCACGGGTCTCAACTCTCCAGGTTTAAGGTATTCTTCCTTCAGCTAAAACATGCATGTGGAACCCAGAGTATGATCAACCATGTGAACGGGAGACGTGTTCAAATATGTCTCAGTTTTCCTCCCCTGGTACTCGGGTGCAACATTCCAGACGCTTTACTAACACTCTTCCGACTTGGAGCGTCAGTCCCTTTAACCTCCTGTTTGGCCCAGTTTGCAATTTCTGCGGAAGATGAACAGGAATAGCGAGAACCAATGAGAGGCTAGCTGGAGGTGTCTGGACGGGCAAATTTAACTCTCATTTCCCACCAGGAAGAGGAAATAACCAAAGGCTCAGCGTGCCGTACCGGAACCAGATTAGGGCCTGAAGCCATCCTGCGGTGTTGCGGCCAGCTCAAAAGAAAGCGAGTTGAAGAAAGGAGCCCAGGGGCACTGTAATTCACAAACCTGCAGAGTTATAAATGACAGTTATCGTCCAAAAATACACTGAAGTAAGGCTGCCAAGAGGACTTGAAAGCGGGGCAGAATTGCAGGAAACCGATTTCAGGAGGTAGACTGGAATTGCATTGAAAGCATAGGAAAAGAGGCAGAACGTCCACAATGATGCACTTGGCCAAAAAGGGCATATGCGTTTTTTCCTGAATATATTCAGGAAAAAACGCATACGCCCTTTTTGGCCAACCAAGCAAGCTTGCAAAGGAAATCTGCACTACAATGAAGTCTCACTTCCCCCCGGTCAAAAGGGCCATCTGAAAAAAGTGTAAAATCCAGAAAGGCAGGACAGGCCATGGAGAACTGGGAGCCTTGTTATGCTGATGGGCGGGATGTAAATTGCCAACAGACACTCGGGAGAAGTGTATGGTGTTTCCTGAAACATCTAAAAAACAAAGCAACAGAGCCTAGGGCACTGCCACTTATGGTCCTATAGCTTAGGGAAATTAAAATCAAAAAGACACAGCCACCGCAAAGTTTGGAACGGCTCTGTTTACAAGAACCTCGTTTACAGTACAAGTTCAACATCGCAGAAAGTGAAAAATGGATAAAGAAGTTGTGGTATTTACTTACAAAGCAATATCACTCAGCAATGAAATCTATGTCATCAGGCCCTTAGCAGCACAATGAGTGGATTCAGGTATGATGATTCTAACTGAAATAAGTCACACAGAAAAAGAAACATCATAAGATATCAGTAATACACGGAATGTAAACTTGGCTACACAGGAACTGAATTACAGAACAGAACAGGGTCTCAAATTTAGAAAACCAACTTATGCTTGCTTAAGGGGAAAGGTGAGTTGGGGTGCTGCATAAAACCAGAGATAGAAATGAGCACAGATAAAGTTCCTTAAGTCAAATATGGAATAGACAAGAGCTACTCCTTGCTCAACGAAATGGACTCAACACCACATATTAAATGCCTAAGAATGTACCTGACTAGTAAGTATCGTAAAACCTATGGATTGCTATGTCTCCAAAAGAGAATCAAGCATGTGAACAGGGGCATAAACGCAGCAGTGATAGGATTGGAGAGGTTCGGTGAGCAAATGAAGACCCTTTGAAGTCATATTGCATGGTACCCATTACACGGGTCTCAACTCTCCAGGTTTAAGGTATTCTTCCTTCAGCTAAAACATGCATGTGGAACCCAAGTATGATCAACCATGTGAACGGGAGACGTGTTCAAATATGTCTCAGTTTTCCTCCCCTGGTACTCGGGTGCAACATTCCAGACGCTTTACTAACACTCTCCCCACTTGGAGAGTCAGCGCCTTTAACCTCCTGTTTGGCCCAGTTTGCAATTTCTGCGGAAGATGAACAGGAATAGCGAGAACCAATGAGAGGCTAGCTGGAGGTGTCTGGACGGGCAAATTTAACTCTCATTTCCCACCAGGAACAGGAAATAACCAAAGGCTCAGCGTGCCGTACCGGAACCAGATTAGGGCCTGAAGCCATCCTGCGGTGTTGCGGCCAGCTCAAATGAAAGCGAGTTGAACAAAGGAGCTCAGGGGCACTGTAATTCACAAACCTGCAGAGTTATAAATGACAGCTATCGTCCAAAAATATACTGAAGTAAGGCTGCCAAGAGGACTTGAAAGCGGGGCAGAATTGCAGGAAACCGATTTCAGGAGGTAGACTGGAATTGCACTGAAAGCATAGGAAAAGAGGCAGAACGTCCACAATGATGCACTTGGCCAAAAAGGGCGTATGCGTTTTTTCCTGAATATATTCAGGAAAAAACGCATATGCCCTTTTTGGCCAACCAAGCAAGCTTGCAAAGGAAATCTGCACTACAATGAAGTCTCACTTCCCCCCGGTCAAAAGGGCCATCTGAAAAAAGTGTAAAATCCAGAAAGGCAGGACAGGCCATGGAGAACTGGAAGCCTTGTTATGCTGATGGGCGGGATGTAAATTGCCAACAGACACTCGGGAGAAGTGTATGGTGTTTCCTGAAACATCTAAAAAACAAAGCAACAGAGCCTAGGGCACTGCCACTTATGGTCCTATAGCTTAGGGAAATTAAAATCAAAAAGACACAGCCACCCCAAAGTTTGGAACGGCTCTGTTTACAAGAACCTCGTTTACAGTACAAGTTCAACATCGCAGAAAGTGAAAAATGGATAAAGAAGTTGTGGTATTTACTTACAAAGCAATATCACTCAGCAATGAAATCTGTGTCATCAGGCCCTTAGCAGCACAATGAGTGGATTCAGGTACGATGATTCTAACTGAAATAAGTCACACAGAAAAAGAAACATCATAAGATATCACTAATACACGGAATGTAAACTTGGCTACACAGGAACTGAATTCCAAATCAGAACAGGTTCTCAAATTTAGAAAACCAACTTATGCTTGCTTAAGGGTAAAGGTGAGTTGGGGTGTTGCATAAAACCAGAGATTGAAATGAGCACAGATAAAGTTCTTTAAGCCAAATATGGAATAGACAAGAGCTACTCCTTGCTCAACGAAATGGACTCAACACCGCATATTAAACGCCTAAGAATGTACCTGGCTAGTAAGTATCTTAAAACCTATGGATTGCTATGTCTCCAAAAGAGAATCAAGCATGTGTACAGGGGCATAAACGCAGCAGTGATAGGATTGGAGAGGTTCGGTGAGCAAATGAAGACCCTTTGAAGTCATATTGCATGGTACCCATTCCACGGGTCTCAACTCTCCATGTTTAAGGTATTCTTCCTTCAGCTAAAACATGCATGTGGAACCCAAGTATGATCAACCATGTGAACGGGAGACGTGTTCAAATATGTCTCAGTTTTCCTCCCCTGGTACTCGGGTGCAACATTCCAGACGCTTTACTAACACTCTCCCCACTTGGAGAGTCAGCGCCTTTAACCTCCTGTTTGGCCCAGTTTGCAATTTCTGCGGAAGATGAACAGGAATAGCGAGAACCAATGAGAGGCTAGCTGGAGGTGTCTGGACGGGCAAATTTAACTCTCATTTCCCACCAGGAAGAGGAAATAACCAAAGGCTCAGCGTGCCGTACCGGAACCAGATTAGGGCCTGAAGCCATCCTGCGGTGTTGCGGCCAGCTCAAAAGAAAGCGAGTTGAACAAAGGAGCTCAGGGGCACTGTAATTCACAAACCTGCAGAGTTATAAATGACAGCTATCGTCCAAAAATAGACTGAAGTAAGGCTGCCAAGAGGACTTGAAAGCGGGGCAGAATTGCAGGAAACCGATTTCAGGAGGTAGACTGGAATTGCATTGAAAGCATAGGAAAAGAGGCAGAACGTCCACAATGATGCACTTGGCCAAAAAGGGCGTATGCGTTCTTTCCTGAATATATTCAGGAAAAAACGCATACGCCCTTTTTGGCCAACCAAGCAAGCTTGCAAAGGAAATCTGCACTACAATGAAGTCTCACTTTCCCCCGGTCAAAAGGGCCATCTGAAAAAAGTGTAAAATCCAGAAAGGCAGGACAGGCCATGGAGAACTGGGAGCCTTGTTATGCTGATGGGCGGGATGTAAATTGCCAACAACCACTCGGGAGAAGTGTATGGTGTTTCCTGAAACATCTAAAAAACAAAGCAACAGAACCTAGGGCACTTCCACTTATGGTCCTATAGCTTAGGGAAATTAAAATCAAAAAGACACAGCCACCCCAAAGTTTGGAACGGCTCTGTTTACAAGAACCTCGTTTACAGTACAAGTTCAACATCGCAGAAAGTGAAAAATGGATAAAGAAGTTGTGGTATTTACTTACAAAGCAATATCACTCAGCAATGAAATCTGTGTCATCAGGCCCGTAGCAGCACAATGAGTGGATTCAGGTATGATGATTCTAACTGAAGTAAGTCACACAGAAAAAGAAACATCATAAGATATCAGTAATACACGGAATGTAAACTTGGCTACACAGGAACTGAATTCCAAATCAGAACAGGTTCTCAAATTTAGAAAACCAACTTATGCTTGCTTAAGGGTAAAGGTGAGTTGGGGTGCTGCATAAAACCAGAGATTGAAATGAGCACAGATAAAGTTCTTTAAGCCAAATATGGAATAGACAAGAGCTACTCCTTGCTCAACGAAATGGACTCAACACCGCATATTAAACCCCTAAGAATGTACCTGACTAGTAAGTATCTTAAAACCTATGGATTGCTATGTCTCCAAAAGAGAATCAAGCATGTGTACAGGGGCATAAACGCAGCAGTGATAGGATTGGAGAGGTTCGGTGAGCAAATGAAGACCCTTTGAAGTCATATTGCATGGTACCCATTACACGGGTCTCAACTCTCCAGGTTTAAGGTATTCTTCCTTCAGCTAAAACATGCATGTGGAACCCAAGTATGATCAACCATGTGAACGGGAGACGTGTTCAAATATGTCTCAGTTTTCCTCCCCTGGTACTCGGGTGCAACATTCCAGACGCTTTACTAACACTCTCCCCACTTGGAGAGTCAGCGCCTTTAACCTCCTGTTTGGCCCAGTTTGCAATTTCTGCGGAAGATGAACAGGAATAGCGAGAACCAATGAGAGACTAGCTGGAGGTGTCTGGACGGGCAAATTTAACTCTCATTTCCCACCAGGAACAGGAAATAACCAAAGGCTCAGCATGCCGTACCGGAACCAGATTAGGGCCTGAAGCCATCCTGCGGTGTTGCGGCCAGCTCAAAAGAAAGCGAGTTGAACAAAGGAGCTCAGGGGCACTGTAATTCACAAACCTGCAGAGTTATAAATGACAGCATTCGTCCAAAAATAGACTGAAGTAAGGCTGCCAAGAGGACTTGAAAGCAGGGCAGAATTGCAGGAAACCGATTTCAGGAGGTAGACTGGAATTGCATTGAAAGCATAGGAAAAGAGGCAGAACGTCCACAATGATGCACTTGGCCAAAAAGGGCGTATGCGTTTTTTCCTGAATATATTCAGGAAAAAACGCATACGCCCTTTTTGGCCAACCAAGCAAGCTTGCAAAGGAAATCTGCACTACAATGAAGTCTCACTTCCCCCCGGTCAAAAGGGCCATCTGAAAAAAGTGTAAAATCCAGAAAGGCAGGACAGGCCATGGAGAACTGGGAGCCTTGTTATGCTGATGGGCGGGATGTAAATTGCCAACAACCACTCGGGAGAAGTGTATGGTGTTTCCTGAAACATCTAAAAAACAAAGCAACAGAACCTAGGGCACTTCCACTTATGGTCCTATAGCTTAGGGAAATTAAAATCAAAAAGACACAGCCACCCCAAAGTTTGGAACGGCTCTGTTTACAAGAACCTCGTTTACAGTACAAGTTCAACATCGCAGAAAGTGAAAAATGGATAAAGAAGTTGTGGTATTTACTTACAAAGCAATATCACTCAGCAATGAAATCTGTGTCATCTGGCCCGTAGCAGCACAATGAGTGGATTCAGGTATGATGATTCTAACTGAAGTAAGTCACACAGAAAAAGAAACATCATAAGATATCAGTAATACACGGAATGTAAACTTGGCTACACAGGAACTGAATTACAGAACAGAACAGGGTCTCAAATTTAGAAAACCAACTTATGCTTGCTTAAGGGTAAAGGTGAGTTGGGGTGCTGCATAAAACCAGAGATTGAAATGAGCACAGATAAAGTTCCTTAAGTCAAATATGGAATAGACAAGAGCTACTCCTTGCTCAACGAAATGGACTCAACACCGCATATTAAACGCCTAAGAATGTACCTGACTAGTAAGTATCGTAAAACCTATGGATTGCTATGTCTCCAAAAGAGAATCAAGCATGTGAACAGGGGCATAAACGCAGCAGTGATAGGATTGGAGAGGTTCGGTGAGCAAATGAAGACCCTTTGAAGTCATATTGCATGGTACCCATTACACGGGTCTCAACTCTCCAGGTTTAAGGTATTCTTCCTTCAGCTAAAACATGCATGTGGAACCCAAGTATGATCAACCATGTGAACGGGAGACGTGTTCAAATATGTCTCAGTTTTCCTCCCCTGGTACTCGGGTGCAACATTCCAGACGCTTTACTAACACTCTCCCCACTTGGAGAGTCAGCGCCTTTAACCTCCTGTTTGGCCCAGTTTGCAATTTCTGCGGAAGATGAACAGGAATAGCGAGAACCAATGAGAGGCTAGCTGGAGGTGTCTGGACGGGCAAATTTAACTCTCATTTCCCACCAGGAACAGGAAATAACCAAAGGCTCAGCGTGCCGTACCGGAACCAGATTAGGGCCTGAAGCCATCCTGCGGTGTTGCGGCCAGCTCAAAAGAAAGCGAGTTGAACAAAGGAGCTCAGGGGCACTGTAATTCACAAACCTGCAGAGTTATAAATGACAGCATTCGTCCAAAAATAGACTGAAGTAAGGCTGCCAAGAGGACTTGAAAGCGGGGCAGAATTGCAGGAAACCGATTTCAGGAGGTAGACTGGAATTGCATTGAAAGCATAGGAAAAGAGGCAGAACGTCCACAATGATGCACTTGGCCAAAAAGGGCGTATGCGTTTTTTCCTGAATATATTCAGGAAAAAACGCATACGCCCTTTTTGGCCAACCAAGCAAGCTTGCAAAGGAAATCTGCACTACAATGAAGTCTCACTTCCCCCCGGTCAAAAGGGCCATCTGAAAAAAGTGTAAAATCCAGAAAGGCAGGACAGGCCATGGAGAACTGGGAGCCTTGTTATGCTGATGGGCGGGATGTAAATTGCCAACAACCACTCGGGAGAAGTGTATGGTGTTTCCTGAAACATCTAAAAAACAAAGCAACAGAACCTAGGGCACTTCCACTTATGGTCCTATAGCTTAGGGAAATTAAAATCAAAAAGACACAGCCACCCCAAAGTTTGGAACGGCTCTGTTTACAAGAACCTCGTTTACAGTACAAGTTCAACATCGCAGAAAGTGAAAAATGGATAAAGAAGTTGTGGTATTTACTTACAAAGCAATATCACTCAGCAATGAAATCTGTGTCATCAGGCCCGTAGCAGCACAATGAGTGGATTCAGGTATGATGATTCTAACTGAAGTAAGTCACACAGAAAAAGAAACATCATAAGATATCAGTAATACACGGAATGTAAACTTGGCTACACAGGAACTGAATTACAGAACAGAACAGGGTCTCAAATTTAGAAAACCAACTTATGCTTGCTTAAGGGTAAAGGTGAGTTGGGGTGCTGCATAAAACCAGAGATTGAAATGAGCACAGATAAAGTTCCTTAAGTCAAATATGGAATAGACAAGAGCTACTCCTTGCTCAACGAAATGGACTCAACACCGCATATTAAACGCCTAAGAATGTACCTGACTAGTAAGTATCTTAAAACCTATGGATTGCTATGTCTCCGAAAGAGAATCAAGCATGTGTACAGGGGCATAAACGCAGCAGTGATAGGATTGGAGAGGTTCGGTGAGCAAATGAAGACCCTTTGAAGTCATATTGCATGGTACCCATTCCACGGGTCTTAACTCTCCAGGTTTAAGGTATTCTTCCTTCAGCTAAAACATGCATGTGGAACCCAAGTATGATCAACCATGTGAACGGGAGACGTGTTCAAATATGTCTCAGTTTTCCTCCCCTGGTACTCGGGTGCAACATTCCAGATGCTTTACTAACACTCTCCCCACTTGGAGAGTCAGCGCCTTTAACCTCCTGTTTGGCCCAGTTTGCAATTTCTGCGGAAGATGAACAGGAATACCGAGAACCAATTAGAGACTAGCTGGAGGAGTCTGGACGGGCAAATTTAACTCTCATTTCCCACCAGGAAGAGGAAATAACCAAAGGCTCAGCGTGCCGTGCCGGAACCAGATTAGGGCCTGAAGCCATCCTGCGGTGTTGCGGCCAGGTCACAAGAAAGCAAGTTGAAGAAAGGAGCTCAGGGGCACTGTAATTCACAAACCTGCAGAGTTATAAATGACAGCTATCGTCCAAAAATAGACTGAAGTAAGGCTGCCAAGTGGACTTGAAAGCGGGGCAGAATTGCAGGAAACCGATTTCAGGAGGTAGACTGGAATTGCACTGAAAGCATAGGAAAAGAGGCAGAACGTCCACAATGATGCACTTGGCCAAAAAGGGCGTATGCGTTTTTTCCTGAATATATTCAGGAAAAAACGCATACGCCCTTTTTGGCCAACCAAGCAAGCTTGCAAAGGAAATCTGCACTACAATGAAGTCTCACTTCCCCCCGGTCAAAAGGGCCATCTGAAAAAAGTGTAAAATCCAGAAAGGCAGGACAGGCCATGGAGAACTGGGAGCCTTGTTAATCTGATGGGCGGGATGTAAATTGCCAACAACCACTCGGGAGAAGTATATGGTGTTTCCTGAAACATCTAAAAAACAAAGCAACAGAACCTAGGGCACTTCCACTTATGGTCCTATAGCTTAGGGAAATTAAAATCAAAAAGACACAGCCACCCCAAAGTTTAGAACGGCTCTGTTTACAAGAACCTCGTTTACAGTACAAGTTCAACATCGCAGAAAGTGAAAAATGGATAAAGAAGTTGTGGTATTTACTTACAAAGCAATATCACTCAGCAATGAAATCTGTGTCATCAGGCCCTTAGCAGCACAATGAGTGGATTCAGGTACGATGATTCTAACTGAAATAAGTCACACAGAAAAAGAAACATCATAAGATATCACTAATACACGGAATGTAAACTTGGCTACACAGGAACTGAATTCCAAAACAGAACAGGTTCTCAAATTTAGAAAACCAACTTATGCTTGCTTAAGGGTAAAGGTGAGTTGGGGTGCTGCATAAAACCAGAGATTGAAATGAGCACAGATAAAGTTCTTTAAGCCAAATATGGAATAGACAAGAGCTACTCCTTGCTCAACGAAATGGACTCAACACCCCATATTAAACACCTAAGAATGTACCTGACTAGTAAGTATCTTAAAACCTATGGATTGCTATGTCTCCAAAAGAGAATCAAGCGTGTGTACAGGGGAATAAACGCAGCAGTGATAGGATTGGAGAGGTTCGGTGAGCAAATGAAGACCCTGTGAAGTCATATTGCATGGTACCCATTCCACGGGTCTCAACTCTCCATGTTTAAGGTATTCTTCCTTCAGCTAAAACATGCATGTGGAAACCAGAGTATGATCAACCATGTGAACGGGAGACGTGTTCAAATATGTCTCAGTTTTCCTCCCCTGGTACTCGGGTGCAACATTCCAGACGCTTTACTAACACTCTCCCGACTTGGAGAGTCAGTCCCTTTAACCTCCTGTTTGGCCCAGTTTGCAATTTCTGCGGAAGATGAACAGGAATAGCGAGAACCAATGAGAGGCTAGCTGGAGGTGTCTGGACGGGCAAATTTAACTCTCATTTCCCACCAGGAAGAGGAAATAACCAAAGGCTCAGCGTGCCGTACCGGAACCAGATTAGGGCCTGAAGCCATCCTGCGGTGTTGCGGCCAGCTCAAAAGAAAGCGAGTTGAAGAAAGGAGCCCAGGGGCACTGTAATTCACAAACCTGCAGAGTTATAAATGACAGTTATCGTCCAAAAATACACTGAAGTAAGGCTGCCAAGAGGACTTGAAAGCGGGGCAGAATTGCAGGAAACCGATTTCAGGAGGTAGACTGGAATTGCATTGAAAGCATAGGAAAAGAGGCAGAACGTCCACAATGATGCACTTGGCCAAAAAGGGCGTATGCGTTTTTTCCTGAATATATTCAGGAAAAAACGCATACGCCCTTTTTGGCCAACCAAGCAAGCTTGCAAAGGAAATCTGCACTACAATGAAGTCTCACTTCCCCCCGGTCAAAAGGGCCATCTGAAAAAAGTGTAAAATCCAGAAAGGCAGGACAGGCCATTCAGAACTGGGAGCCTTGTTATGCTGAAGGGCGGGATGTAAATTGCCAACAACCACTCGGGAGAAGTGTATGGTGTTTCCTGAAACATCTAAAAAACAAAGCAACAGAGCCTAGGGCACTGCCACTTATGGTCCTATAGCTTAGGGAAATTAAAATCAAAAAGACACAGCCACCCCAAAGTTTGGAACGGCTCTGTTTACAAGAACCTCGTTTACAGTACAAGTTCAACATCGCAGAAAGTGAAAAATGGATAAAAAAGTTGTGGTATTTACTTACAAAGCAATATCACTCAGCAATGAAATCTATGTCATCAGGCCCTTAGCATCACAATGAGTGGATTCAGGTATGATGATTCTAACTGAAATAAGTCACACAGAAAAGAAACATCATAAGATATCAGTAATACACGGAATGTAAACTTGGCTACACAGGAACTGAATTACAGAACAGAACAGGGTCTCAAATTTAGAAAACCAACTTATGCTTGCTTAAGGGGAAAGGTGAGTTGGGGTGCTGCATAAAACCAGAGATTGAAATGAGCACAGATAAAGTTCCTTAAGCCAAATATGGAATAGACAAGAGCTACTACTTGCTCAACGAAATGGACTCAACACCGCATATTAAACGCCTAAGAATGTACCTGACTAGTAAGTATCGTAAAACCTATGGATTGCTATGTCTCCAAAAGAGAATCAAGCATGTGTACAGGGGCATAAACGCAGCAGTGATAGGATTGGAGAGGTTCGGTGAGCAAATGAAGACCCTTTGAAGTCATATTGCATGGTACCCATTACACGGGTCTCAACTCTCCAGGTTTAAGGTATTCTTCCTTCAGCTAAAACATGCATGTGGAACCCAAGTATGATCAACCATGTGAACGGGAGACGTGTTCAAATATGTCTCAGTTTTCCTCCCCTGGTACTCGGGTGCAACATTCCAGACGCTTTACTAACACTCTCCCCACTTGGAGAGTCAGCGCCTTTAACCTCCTGTTTGGCCCAGTTTGCAATTACTGTGGAAGATGAACAGGAATAGCGAGAACCAATGAGAGGCTAGCTGGAGGTGTCTGGACGGGCAAATTTAACTCTCATTTCCCACCAGGAACAGGAAATAACCAAAGGCTCAGCGTGCCGTACCGGAACCAGATTAGGGCCTGAAGCCATCCTGCGGTGTTGCGGCCAGCTCAAATGAAAGCGAGTTGAACAAAGGAGCTCAGGGGCACTGTAATTCACAAACCTGCAGAGTTATAAATGACAGCTATCGTCCAAAAATATACTGAAGTAAGGCTGCCAAGAGGACTTGAAAGCGGGGCAGAATTG
The DNA here is from genome assembly GCF_949987515.2 of Delphinus delphis. Taxonomy (NCBI): domain Eukaryota; kingdom Metazoa; phylum Chordata; class Mammalia; order Artiodactyla; family Delphinidae; genus Delphinus; species Delphinus delphis. Next base: position 14,791 of record NW_027193031.1, read on the forward strand.
CAGGAAACCGATTTCAGGAGGTAGACTGGAATTGCACTGAAAGCATAGGAAAAGAGGCAGAACGTCCACAATGATGCACTTGGCCAAAAAGGGCGTATGCGTTTTTTCCTGAATATATTCAGGAAAAAACGCATACGCCCTTTTTGGCCAACCAAGCAAGCTTGCAAAGGAAATCTGCACTACAATGAAGTCTCACTTCCCCCCGGTCAAAAGGGCCATCTGAAAAAAGTGTAAAATCCAGAAAGGCAGGACAGGCCATGGAGAACTGGGAGCCTTGTTATGCTGATGGGCGGGATGTAAATTGCCAACAGACACTCGGGAGAAGTGTATGGTGTTTCCTGAAACATCTAAAAAACAAAGCAACAGAGCCTAGGGCACTGCCACTTATGGTCCTATAGCTTAGGGAAATTAATATCAAAAAGACACAGCCACCCCAAAGTTTGGAACGGCTCTGTTTACAAGAACCTCGTTTACAGTACAAGTTCAACATCGCAGAAAGTGAAAAATGGATAAAGAAGTTGTGGTATTTACTTACAAAGCAATATCACTCAGCAATGAAATCTGTGTCATCAGGCCCTTAGCAGCACAATGAGTGGATTCAGGTACGATGATTCTAACTGAAATAAGTCACACAGAAAAAGAAACATCATAAGATATCACTAATACACGGAATGTAAACTTGGCTACACAGGTACTGAATTCCAAATCAGAACAGGTTCTCAAATTTAGAAAACCAACTTATGCTTGCTTAAGGGTAAAGGTGAGTTGGGGTGCTGCATAAAACCAGAGATTGAAATGAGCACAGATAAAGTTCTTTAAGCCAAATATGGAATAGACAAGAGCTACTCCTTGCTCAACGAAATGGACTCAACACCGCATATTAAACGCCTAAGAATGTACCTGACTAGTAAGTATCTTAAAACCTATGGATTGCTATGTCTCCAAAAGAGAATCAAGCATGTGTACAGGGGCATAAACGCAGCAGTGATAGGATTGGAGAGGTTCGGTGAGCAAATGAAGACCCTTTGAAGTCATATTGCATGGTACCCATTCCACGGGTCTCAACTCTCCAGGTTTAAGGTATTCTTCCTTCAGCTAAAACATGCATGTGGAACCCAAGTATGATCAACCATGTGAATGGGAGACGTGTTCAAATATGTCTCAGTTTTCCTCCCCTGGTACTCGGGTGCAACATTCCAGACGCTTTACTAACACTCTCCCGACTTGGAGAGTCAGCGCCTTTAACCTCCTGTTTGGCCCAGTTTGCAATTTCTGCGGAAGATGAACAGGAATAGCGAGAACCAATGAGAGGCTAGCTGGAGGTGTCTGGACGGGCAAATTTAACTCTCATTTCCCACCAGGAACAGGAAATAACCAAAGGCTCAGCGTGCCGTGCCGGAACCAGATTAGGGCCTGAAGCCATCCTGCGGTGTTGCGGCCAGCTCACAAGAAAGCGAGTTGAAGAAAGGAGCTCAGGGGCACTGTAATTCACAAATCTGCAGAGTTATAAATGACAGCTATCGTCCAAAAATAGACTGAAGTAAGGCTGCCAAGAGGACTTGAAAGCGGGGCAGAATTGCAGGAAACCGATTTCAGGAGGTAGACTGGAATTGCATTGAAAGCATAGGAAAAGAGGCAGAACGTCCACAATGATGCACTTGGCCAAAAAGGGCGTATGCGTTTTTTCCTGTATATATTCAGGAAAAAACGCATACGCCCTTTTTGGCCAACCAAGCAAGCTTGCAAAGGAAATCTGCACTACAATGAAGTCTCACTTCCCCCCGGTCAAAAGGGCCATCTGAAAAAAGTGTAAAATCCAGAAAGGCAGGACAGGCCATGGAGAACTGGGAGCCTTGTTATGCTGATGGGCGGGATGTAAATTGCCAACAGACACTCGGGAGAAGTGTATGGTGTTTCCTGAAACATCTAAAAAACAAAGCAACAGAGCCTAGGGCACTGCCACTTATGGTCCTATAGCTTAGGGAAATTAAAATCAAAAAGACACAGCCACCCCAAAGTTTGGAACGGCTCTGTTTACAAGAACCTCGTTTACAGTACAAGTTCAACATCGCAGAAAGTGAAAAATGGATAAAGAAGTTGTGGTATTTACTTACAAAGCAATATCACTCAGCAATGAAATCTGTGTCATCAGGCCCTTAGCAGCACAATGAGTGGATTCAGGTATGATGATTCTAACTGAAATAAGTCACACAGAAAAGAAACATCATAAGATATCAGTAATACACGGAATGTAAACTTGGCTACACAGGAACTGAATTACAGAACAGAACAGGGTCTCAAATTTAGAAAACCAACTTATGCTTGCTTAAGGGTAAAGGTGAGTTGGGGTGCTGCATAAAAGCAGAGATTGAAATGAGCACAGATAAAGTTCCTTAAGCCAAATATGGAATAGACAAGAGCTACTCCTTGCTCAACGAAATGGACTCAAAACCCCATATTAAACGCCTAAGAATGTACCTGACTAGTAAGTATCTTAAAACCTATGGATTGCTATGTTTCCAAAAGAGAATCAAGCGTGTGTACAGGGGCATAAACGCAGCAGTGATAGGATTGGAGAGGTTCGGTGAGCAAATGAAGACCCTTTGAAGTCATATTGCATGGTACCCATTACACGGGTCTGAACTCTCCAGGTTTAAGGTATTCTTCCTTCAGCTAAAACATGCATGTGGAACCCAAGTATGATCAACCATGTGAACGGGAGACGTGTTCAAATATGTCTCAGTTTTCCTCCCCTGGTACTCGGGTGCAACATTCCAGACGCTTTACTAACACTCTCCCGACTTGGAGAGTCAGCGCCTTTAACCTCCTGTTTGGCCCAGTTTGCAATTTCTGCGGAAGATGAACAGGAATAGCGAGAACCAATGAGAGACTAGCTGGAGGTGTCTGGACGGGCAAATTTAACTCTCATTTCCCACCAGGAAGAGGAAATAACCAAAGGCTCAGCGTGCCGTACCGGAACCAGATTAGGGCCTGAAGCCATCCTGCGGTGTTGCGGCCAGCTCAAAAGAAAGCGAGTTGAAGAAAGGAGATCAGGGGCACTGTAATTCACAAACCTGCAGAGTTATAAATGACAGCTATCGTCCAAAAATAGACTGAAGTAAGGCTGCCAAGAGGACTTGAACGCGGGGCAGAATTGCAGGAAACCGATTTCAGGAGGTAGACTGGAATTGCATTGAAAGCATAGGAAAAGAGGCAGAACGTCCACAATGATGCACTTGGCCAAAAAGGGCGTATGCGTTTTTTCCTGAATATATTCAGGAAAAAACGCATACGCCCTTTTTGGCCAACCAAGCAAGCTTGCAAAGGAAATCTGCACTACAATGAAGTCTCACTTCCCCCCGGTCAAAAGGGCCATCTGAAAAAAGTGTAAAATCCAGAAAGGCAACAGGCCATTGAGAACTGGGAGCCTTGTTATGCTGATGGGCGGGATGTAAATTGCCAACAGACACTTGGGAGAAGTGTATGGTGTTTCCTGAAACATCTAAAAAACAAAGCAACAGAGCCTAGGGCACTTCCACTTATGGTCCTATAGCTTAGGGAAATTAAAATCAAAAAGACACAGCCACCCCAAAGTTTGGAACGGCTCTGTTTACAAGAACCTCGTTTACAGTACAAGTTCAACATCGCAGAAAGTGAAAAATGGATAAAGAAGTTGTGGTATTTACTTACAAAGCAATATCACTCAGCAATGAAATCTGTGTCATCAGGCCCTTAGCAGCACAATGAGTGGATTCAGGTATGATGATTCTAACTGAAGTAAGTCACACAGAAAAAGAAACATCATAAGATATCAGTAGTACACGGAATGTAAACTTGGCTACACAGGAACTGAATTACAGAACAGAACAGGGACTCAAATTTAGAAAACCAACTTATGCTTGCTTAAGGGTAAAGGTGAGTTGGGGTGCTGCATAAAACCAGAGATTGAAATGAGCACAGATAAAGTTCCTTAAGTCAAATATGGAATAGACAAGAACTACTCCTTGCTCAACGAAATGGACTCAACACCGCATATTAAACGCCTAAGAATGTACCTGACTAGTAAGTATCTTAAAACCTATGGATTGCTATGTCTCCGAAAGAGAATCAAACATGTGTACAGGGGCATAAACGCAGCAGTGATAGGATTGGAGAGGTTCGGTGAGCAAATGAAGACCCTTTGAAGTCATATTGCATGGTACCCATTACACGGGTCTCAACTCTCCAGGTTTAAGGTATTCTTCCTTCAGCTAAAACATGCATGTGGAACCCAGAGTATGATCAACCATGTGATCGGGAGACGTGTTCAAATATGTCTCAGTTTTCCTCCCCTGGTACTCGGGTGCAACATTCCAGACGCTTTACTAACACTCTCCCGACTTGGAGAGTCAGTCCCTTTAACCTCCTGTTTGGCCCAGTTTGCAAATTCTGCGGAAGATGAACAGGAATAGCGAGAACCAATGAGAGGCTAGCTGGAGGTGTCTGGACGGGCAAATTTAACTCTCATTTCCCACCAGGAAGAGGAATTAACCAAAGGCTCAGCATGCCGGGCCGGAACCAGATTAGGGCCTGAAGCCATCCTGCGGTGTTGCGGCCAGCTCAAAAGAAAGCGAGTTGAAGAAAGGAGCTCAGGGGCACTGTAATTCACAAACCTGCAGAGTTATAAATGACAGCTATCGTCCAAAAATAGACTGAAGTAAGGCTGCCAAGAGGACTTGAAAGCGGGGCAGAATTGCAGGAAACCGATTTCAGGAGGTAGACTGGAATTGCATTGAAAGCATAGGAAAAGAGGCAGAACGTCCACAATGATGCACTTGGCCAAAAAGGGCGTATGCGTTTTTTCCTGAATATATTCAGGAAAAAACGCATACGCCCTTTTTGGCCAACCAAGCAAGCTTGCAAAGGAAATCTGCACTACAATGAAGTCTCACTTCCCCCCGGTCAAAAGGGCCATCTGAAAAAAGTGTAAAATCCAGAAAGGCAACAGGCCATTGAGAACTGGGAGCCTTGTTATGCTGATGGGCGGGATGTAAATTGCCAACAGACACTTGGGAGAAGTGTATGGTGTTTCCTGAAACATCTAAAAAACAAAGCAACAGAGCCTAGGGCACTTCCACTTATGGTCCTATAGCTTAGGGAAATTAAAATCAAAAAGACACAGCCACCCCAAAGTTTGGAACGGCTCTGTTTACAAGAACCTCGTTTACAGTACAAGTTCAACATCGCAGAAAGTGAAAAATGGATAAAGAAGTTGTGGTATTTACTTACAAAGCAATATCACTCAGCAATGAAATCTGTGTCATCAGGCCCTTAGCAGCACAATGAGTGGATTCAGGTATGATGATTCTAACTGAAGTAAGTCACACAGAAAAAGAAACATCATAAGATATCAGTAGTACACGGAATGTAAACTTGGCTACACAGGAACTGAATTACAGAACAGAACAGGGACTCAAATTTAGAAAACCAACTTATGCTTGCTTAAGGGTAAAGGTGAGTTGGGGTGCTGCATAAAACCAGAGATTGAAATGAGCACAGATAAAGTTCCTTAAGTCAAATATGGAATAGACAAGAACTACTCCTTGCTCAACGAAATGGACTCAACACCGCATATTAAACGCCTAAGAATGTACCTGACTAGTAAGTATCTTAAAACCTATGGATTGCTATGTCTCCGAAAGAGAATCAAACATGTGTACAGGGGCATAAACGCAGCAGTGATAGGATTGGAGAGGTTCGGTGAGCAAATGAAGACCCTTTGAAGTCATATTGCATGGTACCCATTACACGGGTCTCAACTCTCCAGGTTTAAGGTATTCTTCCTTCAGCTAAAACATGCATGTGGAACCCAGAGTATGATCAACCATGTGATCGGGAGACGTGTTCAAATATGTCTCAGTTTTCCTCCCCTGGTACTCGGGTGCAACATTCCAGACGCTTTACTAACACTCTCCCGACTTGGAGAGTCAGTCCCTTTAACCTCCTGTTTGGCCCAGTTTGCAAATTCTGCGGAAGATGAACAGGAATAGCGAGAACCAATGAGAGGCTAGCTGGAGGTGTCTGGACGGGCAAATTTAACTCTCATTTCCCACCAGGAAGAGGAATTAACCAAAGGCTCAGCATGCCGGGCCGGAACCAGATTAGGGCCTGAAGCCATCCTGCGGTGTTGCGGCCAGCTCAAAAGAAAGCGAGTTGAAGAAAGGAGCTCAGGGGCACTGTAATTCACAAACCTGCAGAGTTATAAATGACAGCTATCGTCCAAAAATAGACTGAAGTAAGGCTGCCAAGAGGACTTGAAAGCGGGGCAGAATTGCAGGAAACCGATTTCAGGAGGTAGACTGGAATTGCATTGAAAGCATAGGAAAAGAGGCAGAACGTCCACAATGATGCACTTGGCCAAAAAGGGCGTATGCGTTTTTTCCTGAATATATTCAGGAAAAAACGCATACGCCCTTTTTGGCCAACCAAGCAAGCTTGCAAAGGAAATCTGCACTACAATGAAGTCTCACTTCCCCACGGTCAAAAGGGCCATCTGAAAAAAGTGTAAAATCCAGAAAGGCAGGACAGGCCATGGAGAACTGGGAGCCTTGTTATGCTGATGGGCGGGATGTAAATTGCCAACAACCACTGGGGAGAAGTGTATGGTGTTTCCTGAAACATCTAAAAAACAAAGCAACAGAACCTAGGGCACTTCCACTTATGGTCCTATAGCTTAGGGAAATTAAAATCAAAAAGACACAGCCACCCCAAAGTTTGGAACGGCTCTGTTTACAAGAACCTCGTTTACAGTACAAGTTCAACATCGCAGAAAGTGAAAAATGGATAAAGAAGTTGTGGTATTTACTTACAAAGCAATATCACTCAGCAATGAAATCTGTGTCATCAGGCCCTTAGCAGCACAATGAGTGGATTCAGGTATGATGATTCTAACTGAAGTAAGTCACACAGAAAAAGAAACATCATAAGATATCAGTAATACACGGAATGTAAACTTGGCTACACAGGAACTGAATTACAGAACAGGGTCTCAAATTTAGAAAACCAACTTATGCTTGCTTAAGGGTAAAGGTGAGTTGGGGTGCTGCATAAAACCAGAGATTGAAATGAGCACAGATAAAGTTCCTTAAGTCAAATATGGAATAGACAAGAGCTACTCCTTGCTCAACGAAATGGACTCAACACCGCATATTAAACGCCTAAGAATGTACCTGACTAGTAAGTATCTTAAAACCTATGGATTGCTATGTCTCCGAAAGAGAATCAAGCATGTGTACAGGGGCATAAACGCAGCAGTGATAGGATTGGAGAGGTTCGGTGAGCAAATGAAGACCCTTTGAAGTCATATTGCATGGTACCCATTCCACGGGTTTCAACTACCCAGGTTTTAGGTATTCTTCCTTCAGCTAAAACATGCATGTGGAACCCAGAGTATGATCAACCATGTGATCGGGAGACGTGTTCAAATATGTCTCAGTTTTCCTCCCCTGGTACTCGGGTGCAACATTCCAGACGCTTTACTAACACTCTCCCCACTTGGAGAGTCAGCGCCTCTAACCTCCTGTTTGGCCCAGTTTGCAATTTCTGCGGAAGATGAACAGGAATAGCGAGAACCAATGAGAGGCTAGCTGGAGGTGTCTGGACGGGCAAATTTAACTCCCATTTCCCAACAGGAAGAGGAAATAACCAAAGGCTCAGCGTGCCATACCAGAACCAGATTAGGGCCTGAAGCCATCCTGCGGTGTTGCGGCCAGCTCAAAAGAAAGCGAGTTGAAGAAAGGAGCTCAGGGGCACTGTAATTCACAAACCTGCAGAGTTATAAATGACAGCTATCGTCCAAAAATATACTGAAGTAAGGCTGCCAAGAGGACCTGAAAGCGGGGCAGAATTGCAGGAAACCGATTTCAGGAGGTAGACTGGAATTGCATTGAAAGCATAGGAAAAGAGGCAGAACGTCCACAATGATGCACTTGGCCAAAAAGGGCGTATGCGTTTTTTCCTGAATATATTCAGGAAAAAACGCATACGCCCTTTTTGGCCAACCAAGCAAGCTTGCAAAGGAAATCTGCACTACAATGAAGTCTCACTTCCCCCCGGTCAAAAGGGCCATCTGAAAAAAGTGTAAAATCCAGAAAGGCAGGACAGGCCATGGAGAACTGGCAGCCTTGTTATGCTGATGGGCGGGATGTAAATTGCCAACAACCACTCGGGAGAAGTGTATGGTGTTTCCTGAAACATCTAAAAAACAAAGCAACAGAAGCTAGGTCACTGCCACTTATGGTCCTATAGCTTAGGGAAATTAAAATCAAAAAGACACAGCCACCCCAAAGTTTGGAACGGCTCTGTTTACAAGAACCTCGTTTACAGTACAAGTTCAACATCGCAGAAAGTGAAAAATGGATAAAGAAGTTGTGGTATTTACTTACAAAGCAATATCACTCAGCAATGAAATCTGTGTCATCAGGCCCTTAGCAGCACAATGAGTGGATTCAGGTACGATGATTCTAACTGAAATAAGTCACACAGAAAAAGAAACATCATAAGATATCAGTAATACACGGAATGTAAACTTGGCTACACAGGAACTGAATTCCAAAACAGAACAGGGTCTCAAATTTAGAAAACCAACTTATGCTTCCTTAAGGGGAAAGGTGAGTTGGGTTGCTGCATAAAACCAGGGATTGAAATGAGCACAGATAAAGTTCCTTAAGCCAAATATGGAATAGACAAGAGCTACTCCTTGCTCAACGAAATGGACTCAACACCCCATATTAAACGCCTAAGAATGTACCTGACTAGTAAGTATCTTAAAACCTATGGATTGCTATGTCTCCGAAAGAGAATCAAGCATGTGTACAGGGGCATAAACGCAGCAGTGATAGGATTGGAGAGGTTCGGTGAGCAAATGAAGACCCTTTGAAGTCATATTGCATGGTACCCATTCCACGGGTTTCAACTACCCAGGTTTTAGGTATTCTTCCTTCAGCTAAAACATGCATGTGGAACCCAAGTATGATCAACCATGTGAACGGGAGACGTGTTCAAATATGTCTCAGTTTTCCTCCCCTGGTACTCGGGTGCAACATTCCAGACGCTTTACTAACACTCTCCCCACTTGGAGAGTCAGCGCCTTTAACCTCCTGTTTGGCCCAGTTTGCAATTTCTGCGGAAGATGAACAGGAATAGCGAGAACCAATGAGAGGCTAGCTGAAGGTGTCTGGACGGGCAAATTTAACTCTCATTTCCCACCAGGAAGAGGAAATAACCAAAGGCTCAGCGTGCCGTACCGGAACCAGATTAGGGCCTGAAGCCATCCTGCGGTGTTGCGGCCAGCTCAAAAGAAAGCGAGTTGAAGAAAGGAGCTCAGGGGCACTGTAATTCACAAACCTGCAGAGTTATAAATGACAGCTATCGTCCAAAAATAGACTGAAGTAAGGCTGCCAAGAGGACTTGAAAGCGGGGCAGAATTGCAGGAAACCGATTTCAGGAGGTAGACTGGAATTGCATTGAAAGCATAGGAAAAGAGGCAGAACGTCCACAATGATGCACTTGGCCAAAAAGGGTGTATGCGTTTTTTCCTGAATATATTCAGGAAAAAACGCATACGCCCTTTTTGGCCAACCAAGCAAGCTTGCAAAGGAAATCTGCACTACAATGAAGTCTCACTTCCCCCCGGTCAAAAGGGCCATCTGAAAAAAGTGTAAAATCCAGAAAGGCAGGACAGGCCATGGAGAACTGGGAGCCTTGTTATGCTGATGGGCGGGATGTAAATTGCCAACAACCATTGGGGAGAAGTGTATGGTGTTTCCTGAAACATCTAAAAAACAAAGCAACAGAACCTAGGGCACTTCCACTTATGGTCCTATAGCTTAGGGAAATTAAAATCAAAAAGACACAGCCACCCCAAAGTTTAGAACGGCTCCGTTTACAAGAACCTCGTTTACAGTACAAGTTCAACATCGCAGAAAGTGAAAAATGGATAAAGAAGTTGTGGTATTTACTTACAAAGCAATATCACTCAGCAATGAAATCTGTGTCATCAGGCCCTTAGCAGCACAATGAGTGGATTCAGGTATGATGATTCTAACTGAAGTAAGTCACACAGAAAAAGAAACATCATAAGATATCAGTAATACACGGAATGTAAACTTGGCTACACAGGAACTGAATTACAGAACAGAACAGGGACTCAAATTTAGAAAACCAACTTATGCTTGCTTAAGGGTAAAGGTGAGTTGGGGTGCTGCATAAAACCGGAGATTGAAATGAGCACAGATAAAGTTCCTTAAGTCAAATATGGAATAGACAAGAGCTACTCCTTGCTCAACGAAATGGACTCAACACCGCATATTAAACGCCTAAGAATGTACCTGACTAGTAAGTATCTTAAAACCTATGGATTGCTATGTCTCCGAAAGAGAATCAAGCATGTGTACAGGGGCATAAACGCAGCAGTGATAGGATTGGAGAGGTTCGGTGAGCAAATGAAGACCCTTTGAAGTCATATTGCATGGTACCCATTCCACGGGTTTCAACTACACAGGTTTTAGGTATTCTTCCTTCAGATAAAACATGCATGTGGAACCCAGAGTATGATCAACCATGTGATCGGGAGATGTGTTCAAATATGTCTCAGTTTTCCTCCCCTGGTACTCGGGTGCAACATTCCAGACGCTTTACTAACACTCTCCCCACTTGGAGAGTCAGCGCCTTTAACCTCCTGTTTGGCACAGTTTGCAATTTCTGCGGAAGATGAACAGGAATAGCGAGAACCAATGAGAGGCTAGCTGGAGGTGTCTGGACGGGCAAATTTAACTCTCATTTCCCAACAGGAAGAGGAAATAACCAAAGGCTCAGCGTGCCGTACCGGAACCAGATTAGGGCCTGAAGCCATCCTGCGGTGTTGCGGCCAGCTCAAAAGAAAGCGAGTTGAAGAAAGGAGCTCAGGGGCACTGTAATTCACAAACCTGCAGAGTTATAAATGACAGCTATCGTCCAAAAATAGACTGAAGTAAGGCTGCCAAGAGGACTTGAAAGCGGGGCAGAATTGCAGGAAACCGATTTCAGGAGGTAGACTGGAATTGCATTGAAAGCATAGGAAAAGAGGCAGAACGTCCACAATGATGCACTTGGCCAAAAAGGGTGTATGCGTTTTTTCCTGAATATATTCAGGAAAAAACGCATACGCCCTTTTTGGCCAACCAAGCAAGCTTGCAAAGGAAATCTGCACTACAATGAAGTCTCACTTCCCCACGGTCAAAAGGGCCATCTGAAAAAAGTGTAAAATCCAGAAAGGCAGGACAGGCCATGGAGAACTGGGAGCCTTGTTATGCTGATGGGCGGGATGTAAATTGCCAACAACCACTGGGGAGAAGTGTATGGTGTTTCCTGAAACATCTAAAAAACAAAGCAACAGAACCTAGGGCACTTCCACTTATGGTCCTATAGCTTAGGGAAATTAAAATCAAAAAGACACAGCCACCCCAAAGTTTGGAACGGCTCTGTTTACAAGAACCTCGTTTACAGTACAAGTTCAACATCGCAGAAAGTGAAAAATGGATAAAGAAGTTGTGGTATTTACTTACAAAGCAATATCACTCAGCAATGAAATCTGTGTCATCAGGCCCTTAGCAGCACAATGAGTGGATTCAGGTATGATGATTCTAACTGAAGTAAGTCACACAGAAAAAGAAACATCATAAGATATCAGTAATACACGGAATGTAAACTTGGCTACACAGGAACTGAATTACAGAACAGGGTCTCAAATTTAGAAAACCAACTTATGCTTGCTTAAGGGTAAAGGTGAGTTGGGGTGCTGCATAAAACCAGAGATTGAAATGAGCACAGATAAAGTTCCTTAAGTCAAATATGGAATAGACAAGAGCTACTCCTTGCTCAACGAAATGGACTCAACACCGCATATTAAACGCCTAAGAATGTACCTGACTAGTAAGTATCTTAAAACCTATGGATTGCTATGTCTCCGAAAGAGAATCAAGCATGTGTACAGGGGCATAAACGCAGCAGTGATAGGATTGGAGAGGTTCGGTGAGCAAATGAAGACCCTTTGAAGTCATATTGCATGGTACCCATTCCACGGGTTTCAACTACCCAGGTTTTAGGTATTCTTCCTTCAGATAAAACATGCATGTGGAACCCAGAGTATGATCAACCATGTGATCGGGAGACGTGTTCAAATATGTCTCAGTTTTCCTCCCCTGGTACTCGGGTGCAACATTCCAGACGCTTTACTAACACTCTCCCCACTTGGAGAGTCAGCGCCTTTAACCTCCTGTTTGGCACAGTTTGCAATTTCTGCGGAAGATGAACAGGAATAGCGAGAACCAATGAGAGGCTAGCTGGAGGTGTCTGGACGGGCAAATTTAACTCCCATTTCCCAACAGGAAGAGGAAATAACCAAAGGCTCAGCGTGCCATACCAGAACCAGATTAGGGCCTGAAGCCATCCTGCGGTGTTGCGGCCAGCTCAAAAGAAAGCGAGTTGAAGAAAGGAGCTCAGGGGCACTGTAATTCACAAACCTGCAGAGTTATAAATGACAGCTATCGTCCAAAAATATACTGAAGTAAGGCTGCCAAGAGGACTTGAAAGCGGGGCAGAATTGCAGGAAACCGATTTCAGGAGGTAGACTGGAATTGCATTGAAAGCATAGGAAAAGAGGCAGAACGTCCACAATGATGCACTTGGCCAAAAAGGGCGTATGCGTTTTTTCCTGAATATATTCAGGAAAAAACGCATACGCCCTTTTTGGCCAACCAAGCAAGCTTGCAAAGGAAATCTGCACTACAATGAAGTCTCACTTCCCCCCGGTCAAAAGGGCCATCTGAAAAAAGTGTAAAATCCAGAAAGGCAGGACAGGCCATGGAGAACTGGCAGCCTTGTTATGCTGATGGGCGGGATGTAAATTGCCAACAACCACTCGGGAGAAGTGTATGGCGTTTCCTGAAACATCTAAAAAACAAAGCAACAGAAGCTAGGTCACTGCCACTTATGGTCCTATAGCTTAGGGAAATTAAAATCAAAAAGACACAGCCACCCCAAAGTTTGGAACGGCTCTGTTTACAAGAACCTCGTTTACAGTAAAAGTTCAACATCGCAGAAAGTGAAAAATGGATAAAGAAGTTGTGGTATTTACTTACAAAGCAATATCACTCAGCAATGAAATCTGTGTCATCAGGCCCTTAGCAGCACAATGAGTGGATTCAGGTACGATGATTCTAACTGAAATAAGTCACACAGAAAAAGAAACATCATAAGATATCACTAATACACGGAATGTAAACTTGGCTACACAGGAACTGAATTCCAAAACAGAACAGGGTCTCAAATTTAGAAAACCAACTTATGCTTGCTTAAGGGGAAAGGTGAGTTGGGTTGCTGCATAAAACCAGGGATTGAAATGAGCACAGATAAAGTTCCTTAAGCCAAATATGGAATAGACAAGAGCTACTCCTTGCTCAACGAAATGGACTCAACACCCCATATTAAACGCCTAAGAATGTACCTGACTAGTAAGTATCTTAAAACCTATGGATTGCTATGTCTCCGAAAGGGAATCAAGCATGTGTACAGGGGCATAAACGCAGCAGTGATAGGATTGGAGAGGTTCGGTGAGCAAATGAAGACCCTTTGAAGTCATATTGCATGGTACCCATTCCACGGGTTTCAACTACCCAGGTTTTAGGTATTCTTCCTTCAGCTAAAACATGCATGTGGAACCCAAGTATGATCAACCATGTGAACGGGAGACGTGTTCAAATATGTCTCAGTTTTCCTCCCCTGGTACTCGGGTGCAACATTCCAGACGCTTTACTAACACTCTCCCCACTTGGAGAGTCAGCGCCTTTAACCTCCTGTTTGGCCCAGTTTGCAATTTCTGCGGAAGATGAACAGGAATAGCGAGAACCAATGAGAGGCTAGCTGAAGGTGTCTGGACGGGCAAATTTAACTCTCATTTCCCACCAGGAAGAGGAAATAACCAAAGGCTCAGCGTGCCGTACCAGAACCAGATTAGGGCCTGAAGCCATCCTGCGGTGTTGCGGCCAGCTCAAAAGAAAGCGAGTTGAAGAAAGGAGCTCAGGGGCACTGTAATTCACAAACCTGCAGAGTTATAAATGACAGCTATCGTCCAAAAATAGACTGAAGTAAGGCTGCCAAGAGGACTTGAAAGCGGGGCAGAATTGCAGGAAACCGATTTCAGGAGGTAGACTGGAATTGCATTGAAAGCATAGGAAAAGAGGCAGAACGTCCACAATGATGCACTTGGCCAAAAAGGGCGTATGCGTTTTTTCCTGAATATATTCAGGAAAAAACGCATACGCCCTTTTTGGCCAACCAAGCAAGCTTGCAAAGGAAATCTGCACTACAATGAAGTCTCACTTCCCCCCGGTCAAAAGGGCCATCTGAAAAAAGTGTAAAATCCAGAAAGGCAGGACAGGCCATGGAGAACTGGGAGCCTTGTTATGCTGATGGGCGGGATGTAAATTGCCAACAACCATTGGGGAGAAGTGTATGGTGTTTCCTGAAACATCTAAAAAACAAAGCAACAGAACCTAGGGCACTTCCACTTATGGTCCTATAGCTTAGGGAAATTAAAATCAAAAAGACACAGCCACCCCAAAGTTTGGAACGGCTCCGTTTACAAGAACCTCGTTTACAGTACAAGTTCAACATCGCAGAAAGTGAAAAATGGATAAAGAAGTTGTGGTATTTACTTACAAAGCAATATCACTCAGCAATGAAATCTGTGTCATCAGGCCCTTAGCAGCACAATGAGTGGATTCAGGTATGATGATTCTAACTGAAGTAAGTCACACAGAAAAAGAAACATCATAAGATATCAGTAATACACGGAATGTAAACTTGGCTACACAGGAACTGAATTACAGAACAGAACAGGGTCTCAAATTTAGAAAACCAACTTATGCTTGCTTAAGGGTAAAGGTGAGTTGGGGTGCTGCATAAAACCGGAGATTGAAATGAGCACAGATAAAGTTCCTTAAGTCAAATATGGAATAGACAAGAGCTACTCCTTGCTCAACGAAATGGACTCAACACCGCATATTAAACGCCTAAGAATGTACCTGACTAGTAAGTATCTTAAAACCTATGGATTGCTATGTCTCCGAAAGAGAATCAAGCATGTGTACAGGGGCATAAACGCAGCAGTGATAGGATTGGAGAGGTTCGGTGAGCAAATGAAGACCCTTTGAAGTCATATTGCATGGTACCCATTCCACGGGTTTCAACTACACAGGTTTTAGGTATTCTTCCTTCAGATAAAACATGCATGTGGAACCCAGAGTATGATCAACCATGTGATCGGGAGATGTGTTCAAATATGTCTCAGTTTTCCTCCCCTGGTACTCGGGTGCAACATTCCAGACGCTTTACTAACACTCTCCCCACTTGGAGAGTCAGCGCCTTTAACCTCCTGTTTGGCACAGTTTGCAATTTCTGCGGAAGATGAACAGGAATAGCGAGAACCAATGAGAGGCTAGCTGGAGGTGTCTGGACGGGCAAATTTAACTCTCATTTCCCAACAGGAAGAGGAAATAACCAAAGGCTCAGCGTGCCGTACCGGAACCAGATTAGGGCCTGAAGCCATCCTGCGGTGTTGCGGCCAGCTCAAAAGAAAGCGAGTTGAAGAAAGGAGCTCAGGGGCACTGTAATTCACAAACCTGCAGAGTTATAAATGACAGCTATCGTCCAAAAATAGACTGAAGTAAGGCTGCCAAGAGGACTTGAAAGCGGGGCAGAATTGCAGGAAACCGATTTCAGGAGGTAGACTGGAATTGCATTGAAAGCATAGGAAAAGAGGCAGAACGTCCACAATGATGCACTTGGCCAAAAAGGGCGTATGCGTTTTTTCCTGAATATATTCAGGAAAAAACGCATACGCCCTTTTTGGCCAACCAAGCAAGCTTGCAAAGGAAATCTGCACTACAATGAAGTCTCACTTCCCCCCGGTCAAAAGGGCCATCTGAAAAAAGTGTAAAATCCAGAAAGGCAGGACAGGCCATGGAGAACAGGGAGCCTTGTTATGCTGATGGGCGGGATGTAAATTGCCAACAGACACTCGGGAGAAGTGTATGGTGTTTCCTGAAACATCTAAAAAACAAAGCAACAGAGCCTAGGGCACTGCCACTTATGGCCCTATAGCTTAGGGAAATTAAAATCAGAAGGACACAGCCACCCCAAAATTTGGGACGGCTCTGTTTACAAGAACCTCGTTTACAGTACAAGTTCAACATCGCAGAAAGTGAAAAATGGATAAAGAAGTTGTGGTATTTACTTACAAAGCAATATCACTCAGCAATGAAATCTGTGTCATCAGGCCCTTAGCAGCACAATGAGTGGATTCAGGTACGATGATTCTAACTGAAATAAGTCACACAGAAAAAGAAACATCATAAGATATCACTAATACACGGAATGTAAACTTGGCTACACAGGAACTGAATTCCAAAACAGAACAGGGTCTCAAATTTAGAAAACCAACTTATGCTTGCTTAAGGGGAAAGGTGAGTTGGGTTGCTGCATAAAACCAGGGATTGAAATGAGCACAGATAAAGTTCCTTAAGCCAAATATGGAATAGACAAGAGCTACTCCTTGCTCAACGAAATGGACTCAACACCCCATATTAAACGCCTAAGAATGTACCTGACTAGTAAGTATCTTAAAACCTATGGATTGCTATGTCTCCGAAAGAGAATCAAGCATGTGTACAGGGGCATAAACGCAGCAGTGATAGGATTGGAGAGGTTCGGTGAGCAAATGAAGACCCTTTGAAGTCATATTGCATGGTACCCATTCCACGGGTTTCAACTACCCAGGTTTTAGGTATTCTTCCTTCAGCTAAAACATGCATGTGGAACCCAAGTATGATCAACCATGTGAACGGGAGACGTGTTCAAATATGTCTCAGTTTTCCTCCCCTGGTACTCGGGTGCAACATTCCAGACGCTTTACTAACACTCTCCCCACTTGGAGAGTCAGCGCCTTTAACCTCCTGTTTGGCCCAGTTTGCAATTTCTGCGGAAGATGAACAGGAATAGCGAGAACCAATGAGAGGCTAGCTGAAGGTGTCTGGACGGGCAAATTTAACTTTCATTTCCCACCAGGAAGAGGAAATAACCAAAGGCTCAGCGTGCCGGGCCGGAACCAGATTAGGGCCTGAAGCCATCCTGCGGTGTTGCGGCCAGCTCAAAAGAAAGCGAGTTGAAGAAAGGAGCTCAGGGGCACTGTAATTCACAAACCTGCAGAGTTATAAATGACAGCTATCGTCCAAAAATATACTGAAGTAAGGCTGCCAAGAGGACTTGAAAGCGGGGCAGAATTGCAGGAAACCGATTTCAGGAGGTAGACTGGAATTGCATTGAAAGCATAGGAAAAGAGGCAGAACGTCCACAATGATGCACTTGGCCAAAAAGGGCGTATGCGTTTTTTCCTGAATATATTCAGGAAAAAACGCATACGCCCTTTTTGGCCAACCAAGCAAGCTTGCAAAGGAAATCTGCACTACAATGAAGTCTCACTTCCCCCCGGTCAAAAGGGCCATCTGAAAAAAGTGTAAAATCCAGAAAGGCAGGACAGGCCATGGAGAACAGGGAGCCTTGTTATGCTGATGGGCGGGATGTAAATTGCCAACAGACACTCGGGAGAAGTGTATGGTGTTTCCTGAAACATCTAAAAAACAAAGCAACAGAGCCTAGGGCACTGCCACTTATGGCCCTATAGCTTAGGGAAATTAAAATCAGAAGGACACAGCCACCCCAAAGTTTGGGACGGCTCTGTTTACAAGAACCTCGTTTACAGTACAAGTTCAACATCGCAGAAAGTGAAAAATGGATAAAGAAGTTGTGGTATTTACTTACAAAGGAATATCACTCAGCAATGAAATCTGTGTCATCAGGCCCTTAGCAGCACAATGAGTGGATTCAGGTACGATGATTCTAACTGAAATAAGTCACACAGAAAAAGAAACATCATAAGATATCACTAATACACGGAATGTAAACTTGGCTACACAGGAACTGAATTCCAAAACAGAACAGGGTCTCAAATTTAGAAAACCAACTTATGCTTGCTTAAGGGGAAAGGTGAGTTGGGTTGCTGCATAAAACCAGGGATTGAAATGAGCACAGATAAAGTTCCTTAAGCCAAATATGGAATAGACAAGAGCTACTCCTTGCTCAACGAAATGGACTCAACACCCCATATTAAACGCCTAAGAATGTACCTGACTAGTAAGTATCTTAAAACCTATGGATTGCTATGTCTCCGAAAGAGAATCAAGCATGTGTACAGGGGCATAAACGCAGCAGTGATAGGATTGGAGAGGTTCGGTGAGCAAATGAAGACCCTTTGAAGTCATATTGCATGGTACCCATTCCACGGGTTTCAACTACCCAGGTTTTAGGTATTCTTCCTTCAGCTAAAACATGCATGTGGAACCCAAGTATGATCAACCATGTGAACGGGAGACGTGTTCAAATATGTCTCAGTTTTCCTCCCCTGGTACTCGGGTGCAACATTCCAGACGCTTTACTAACACTCTCCCCACTTGGAGAGTCAGCGCCTTTAACCTCCTGTTTGGCCCAGTTTGCAATTTCTGCGGAAGATGAACAGGAATAGCGAGAACCAATGAGAGGCTAGCTGAAGGTGTCTGGACGGGCAAATTTAACTTTCATTTCCCACCAGGAAGAGGAAATAACCAAAGGCTCAGCGTGCCGTACCGGAACCAGATTAGGGCCTGAAGCCATCCTGCGGTGTTGCGGCCAGCTCAAAAGAAAGCGAGTTGAAGAAAGGAGCTCAGGGGCACTGTAATTCACAAACCTGCAGAGTTATAAATGACAGCTATCGTCCAAAAATATACTGAAGTAAGGCTGCCAAGAGGACTTGAAAGCGGGGCAGAATTGCAGGAAACCGATTTCAGGAGGTAGACTGGAATTGCATTGAAAGCATAGGAAAAGAGGCAGAACGTCCACAATGATGCACTTGGCCAAAAAGGGCGTATGCGTTTTTTCCTGAATATATTCAGGAAAAAACGCATACGCCCTTTTTGGCCAACCAAGCAAGCTTGCAAAGGAAATCTGCACTACAATGAAGTCTCACTTCCCCCCGGTCAAAAGGGCCATCTGAAAAAAGTGTAAAATCCAGAAAGGCAGGACAGGCCATGGAGAACAGGGAGCCTTGTTATGCTGATGGGCGGGATGTAAATTGCCAACAGACACTCGGGAGAAGTGTATGGTGTTTCCTGAAACATCTAAAAAACAAAGCAACAGAGCCTAGGGCACTGCCACTTATGGCCCTATAGCTTAGGGAAATTAAAATCAGAAGGACACAGCCACCCCAAAGTTTGGGACGGCTCTGTTTACAAGAACCTCGTTTACAGTACAAGTTCAACATCGCAGAAAGTGAAAAATGGATAAAGAAGTTGTGGTATTTACTTACAAAGCAATATCACTCAGCAATGAAATCTGTGTCATCAGGCCCTTAGCAGCACAATGAGTGGATTCAGGTACGATGATTCTAACTGAAATAAGTCACACAGAAAAAGAAACATCATAAGATATCACTAATACACGGAATGTAAACTTGGCTACACAGGAACTGAATTCCAAAACAGAACAGGGTCTCAAATTTAGAAAACCAACTTATGCTTGCTTAAGGGGAAAGGTGAGTTGGGTTGCTGCATAAAACCAGGGATTGAAATGAGCACAGATAAAGTTCCTTAAGCCAAATATGGAATAGACAAGAGCTACTCCTTGCTCAACGAAATGGACTCAACACCCCATATTAAAAGCCTAAGAATGTACCTGACTAGTAAGTATCTTAAAACCTATGGATTGCTATGTCTCCGAAAGAGAATCAAGCATGTGTACAGGGGCATAAACGCAGCAGTGATAGGATTGGAGAGGTTCGGTGAGCAAATGAAGACCCTTTGAAGTCATATTGCATGGTACCCATTCCACGGGTTTCAACTACCCAGGTTTTAGGTATTCTTCCTTCAGCTAAAACATGCATGTGGAACCCAAGTATGATCAACCATGTGAACGGGAGACGTGTTCAAATATGTCTCAGTTTTCCTCCCCTGGTACTCGGGTGCAACATTCCAGACGCTTTACTAACACTCTCCCCACTTGGAGAGTCAGCGCCTTTAACCTCCTGTTTGGCACAGTTTGCAATTTCTGCGGAAGATGAACAGGAATAGCGAGAACCAATGAGAGGCTAGCTGAAGGTGTCTGGACGGGCAAATTTAACTCTCATTTCCCACCAGGAAGAGGAAATAACCAAAGGCTCAGCGTGCCGTACCGGAACCAGATTAGGGCCTGAAGCCATCCTGCGGTGTTGCGGCCAGCTCAAAAGAAAGCGAGTTGAAGAAAGGAGCTCAGGGGCACTGTAATTCACAAACCTGCAGAGTTATAAATGACAGCTATCGTCCAAAAATAGACTGAAGTAAGGCTGCCAAGAGGACTTGAAAGCGGGGCAGAATTGCAGGAAACCGATTTCAGGAGGTAGACTGGAATTGCATTGAAAGCATAGGAAAAGAGGCAGAACGTCCACAATGATGCACTTGGCCAAAAAGGGTGTATGCGTTTTTTCCTGAATATATTCAGGAAAAAACGCATACGCCCTTTTTGGCCAACCAAGCAAGCTTGCAAAGGAAATCTGCACTACAATGAAGTCTCACTTCCCCCCGGTCAAAAGGGCCATCTGAAAAAAGTGTAAAATCCAGAAAGGCAGGACAGGCCATGGAGAACTGGGAGCCTTGTTATGCTGATGGGCGGGATGTAAATTGCCAACAACCATTGGGGACAAGTGTATGGTGTTTCCTGAAACATCTAAAAAACAAAGCAACAGAACCTAGGGCACTTCCACTTATGGTCCTATAGCTTAGGGAAATTAAAATCAAAAAGACACAGCCACCCCAAAGTTTGGAACGGCTCCGTTTACAAGAACCTCGTTTACAGTACAAGTTCAACATCGCAGAAAGTGAAAAATGGATAAAGAAGTTGTGGTATTTACTTACAAAGCAATATCACTCAGCAATGAAATCTGTGTCATCAGGCCCTTAGCAGCACAATGAGTGGATTCAGGTATGATGATTCTAACTGAAGTAAGTCACACAGAAAAAGAAACATCATAAGATATCAGTAATACACGGAATGTAAACTTGGCTACACAGGAACTGAATTACAGAACAGAACAGGGACTCAAATTTAGAAAACCAACTTATTCTTGCTTAAGGGTAAAGGTGAGTTGGGGTGCTGCATAAAACCAGAGATTGAAATGAGCACAGATAAAGATCCTTAAGCCAAATATGGAATAGACAAGAGCTACTCCTTGCTCAACGAAATGGACTCAACACCGCATATTAAACGCCTAAGAATGTACCTGACTAGTAAGTATCTTAAAACCTATGGATTGCTATGTCTCCAAAAGAGAATCAAGCATGTGTACAGGGGCATAAACGCAGCAGTGATAGGATTGGAGAGGTTCGGTGAGCAAATGAAGACCCTTTGAAGTCATATTGCATGGTACCCATTCCACGGGTTTCAACTACCCAGGTTTAAGGTATTCTTCCTTCAGCTAAAACATGCATGTGGAACCTAGAGTATGATCAACCATGTGATCGGGAGACGTGTTCAAATATGTCTCAGTTTTCCTTCCCTGGTACTCGGGTGCAACATTCCAGACGCTTTACTAACACTCTCCCCACTTGGAGAGTCAGTCCCTTTAACCTCCTGTTTGGCCCAGTTTGTAATTTCTGCGGAAGATGAACAGGAATAGCGAGAACCAATGAGAGGCTAGCTGGAGGTGTCTGGACGGGCAAATTTAACTCTCATTTCCCACCAGGAAGAGGAATTAACCAAAGGCTCAGCATGCCGGGCCGGAACCAGATTAGGGCCTGAAGCCATCCTGCGGTGTTGCGGCCAGCTCAAAAGAAAGCGAGTTGAAGAAAGGAGCTCAGGGGCACTGTAATTCACAAACCTGCAGAGTTATAAATGACAGCTATCGTCCAAAAATAGACTGAAGTAAGGCTGCCAAGAGGACTTGAAAGCGGGGCAGAATTGCAGGAAACCGATTTCAGGAGGTAGACTGGAATTGCATTGAAAGCATAGGAAAAGAGGCAGAACGTCCACAATGATGCACTTGGCCAAAAAGGGCGTATGCGTTTTTTCCTGAATATATTCAGGAAAAAACGCATACGCCCTTTTTGGCCAACCAAGCAAGCTTGCAAAGGAAATCTGCACTACAATGAAGTCTCACTTCCCCCCGGTCAAAAGGGCCATCTGAAAAAAGTGTAAAATCCAGAAAGGCAGGACAGGCCATGGAGAACTGGGAGCCTTGTTATGCTGATGGGCGGGATGTAAATTGCCAACAGACACTCGGGAGAAGTGTATGGTGTTTCCTGAAACAAATAAAAAACAAAGCAACAGAGCCTAGGTCACTGCCACTTATGGTCCTATAGCTTAGGGAAATTAAAATCAAAAAGACACAGCCACCCCAAAGTTTGGGACGCCTCTGTTTACAAGAACCTCGTTTACAGTACAAGTTCAACATCGCAGAAAGTGAAAAATGGATAAAGAACTTGTGGTACTTACGTACAATGCAGTATCACTCAGCAATGAAATCTATGTCATTAGGCCCGTAGCAGCATAATGAGTGGATTCAGGTACGATGATTCTAACTGAAATAAGTCACACAGAAAAAGAAACATCATAAGATATCACTAATACACGGAATGTAAACTTGGCTACACAGGAACTGCATTCCAGAACAGAACAGGGTCTCAAATTTAGAAAACCAACTTATGCTTGCTTAAGGGGAAAGGTGAGTTGGGGTGCTGCATAAAACCAGAGATTGAAATGAGCACAGATAAAGTTCCTTAAGCCAAATATGGAATAGACAAGAGCTACTCCTTGCTCAACGAAATGGACTCAAAACCGCATATTAAACGCCTAAGAATGTACCTGACTAGTAAGTATCTTAAAACCTATGGATTGCTATGTCTCCAAAAGAGAATCAAGCATGTGTACAGGGGCATAAACGCAGCAGTGATAGGATTGGAGAGGTTCGGTGAGCAAATGAAGACCCTTTGAAGTCATATTGCATGGTACCCATTCCACGGGTTTCAACTACCCAGGTTTAAGGTATTCTTCCTTCAGCTAAAACATGCATGTGGAACCTAGAGTATGATCAACCATGTGATCAGGAGACGTGTTCAAATATGTCTCAGTTTTCCTTCCCTGGTACTCGGGTGCAACATTCCAGACGCTTTACTAACACTCTCCCCACTTGGAGAGTCAGTCCCTTTAACCTCCTGTTTGGCCCAGTTTGTAATTTCTGCGGAAGATGAACAGGAATAGCGAGAACCAATGAGAGGCTAGCTGGAGGTGTCTGGACGGGCAAATTTAACTCTCATTTCCCACCAGGAAGAGGAATTAACCAAAGGCTCAGCATGCCGGGCCGGAACCAGATTAGGGCCTGAAGCCATCCTGCGGTGTTGCGGCCAGCTCAAAAGAAAGCGAGTTGAAGAAAGGAGCTCAGGGGCACTGTAATTCACAAACCTGCAGAGTTATAAATGACAGCTATCGTCCAAAAATAGACTGAAGTAAGGCTGCCAAGAGGACTTGAAAGCGGGGCAGAATTGCAGGAAACCGATTTCAGGAGGTAGACTGGAATTGCATTGAAAGCATAGGAAAAGAGGCAGAACGTCCACAATGATGCACTTGGCCAAAAAGGGCGTATGCGTTTTTTCCTGAATATATTCAGGAAAAAACGCATACGCCCTTTTTGGCCAACCAAGCAAGCTTGCAAAGGAAATCTGCACTACAATGAAGTCTCACTTCCCCCCGGTCAAAAGGGCCATCTGAAAAAAGTGTAAAATCCAGAAAGGCAGGACAGGCCATGGAGAACTGGGAGCCTTGTTATGCTGATGGGCGGGATGTAAATTGCCAACAGACACTCGGGAGAAGTGTATGGTGTTTCCTGAAACAAATAAAAAACAAAGCAACAGAGCCTAGGTCACTGCCACTTATGGTCCTATAGCTTAGGGAAATTAAAATCAAAAAGACACAGCCACCCCAAAGTTTGGGACGCCTCTGTTTACAAGAACCTCGTTTACAGTACAAGTTCAACATCGCAGAAAGTGAAAAATGGATAAAGAACTTGTGGTACTTACGTACAATGCAGTATCACTCAGCAATGAAATCTATGTCATCAGGCCCGTAGCAGCATAATGAGTGGATTCAGGTACGATGATTCTAACTGAAATAAGTCACACAGAAAAAGAAACATCATAAGATATCACTAATACACGGAATGTAAACTTGGCTACACAGGAACTGCATTCCAGAACAGAACAGGGTCTCAAATTTAGAAAACCAACTTATGCTTGCTTAAGGGGAAAGGTGAGTTGGGGTGCTGCATAAAACCAGAGATTGAAATGAGCACAGATAAAGTTCCTTAAGCCAAATATGGAATAGACAAGAGCTACTCCTTGCTCAACGAAATGGACTCAAAACCCCATATTAAACCCCTAAGAATGTACCTGACTAGTAAGTATCTTAAAACCTATGGATTGCTATGTCTCCAAAAGAGAATCAAGCGTGTGTACAGGGGCATAAACGCAGCAGTGATAGGATTGGAGAGGTTCGGTGAGCAAATGAAGACCCTTTGAAGTCATATTGCATGGTACCCATTACACGGGTCTCAACTCTCCAGGTTTAAGGTATTCTTCCTTCAGCTAAAACATGCATGTGGAACCCAGAGTATGATCAACCATGTGAACGGGAGACGTGTTCAAATATGTCTCTGGTTTCCTCCCCTGGTACTCGGGTGCAACATTCCAGACGCTTTACTAACACTCTCCCCACTTGGAGAGTCAGTCCCTTTAACCTCCTGTTTGGCCCAGTTTGCAATTTCTGCGGAAGATGAACAGGAATAGTGAGAACCAATGAGAGGCTAGCTGGAGGTGTCTGGACGGGCAAATTTAACTCTCATTTCCCACCAGGAAGAGGAAATAACCAAAGGCTCAGCGTGCCGTGCCGGAACCAGATTAGGGCCTGAAGCCATCCTGCGGTGTTGCGGCCAGGTCACAAGAAAGCGAGTTGAAGAAAGGAGCTCAGGGGCACTGTAATTCACAAACCTGCAGACTTATAAATGACAGCTATCGTCAGAAAATAGACTGAAGTAAGGCTGCCAAGAGGACTTGAAAGCGGGGCAGAATTGCAGGAAACCGATTTCAGGAGGTAGACTGGAATTGCATTGAAAGCATAGGAAAAGAGGCAGA
Source organism: Delphinus delphis (assembly GCF_949987515.2). NCBI lineage: Eukaryota > Metazoa > Chordata > Mammalia > Artiodactyla > Delphinidae > Delphinus > Delphinus delphis. Next base: position 40,110 of record NW_027193031.1, read on the forward strand.
ACGTCCACAATGATGCACTTGGCCAAAAAGGGCGTATGCGTTTTTTCCTGAATATATTCAGGAAAAAACGCATACGCCCTTTTTGGCCAACCAAGCAAGCTTGCAAAGGAAATCTGCACTACAATGAAGTCTCACTTCCCCCCGGTCAAAAGGGCCATCTGAAAAAAGTGTAAAATCCAGAAAGGCAGGACAGGCCATGGAGAACTGGGAGCCTTGTTATGCTGATGGGCGGGATGTAAATTGCCAACAACCACTCGGGAGAAGTGTATGGTGTTTCCTGAAACATCTAAAAAACAAAGCAACAGAGCCTAGGGCACTTCCACTTATGGTCCTATAGCTTAGGGAAATTAAAATCAAAAAGACACAGCCACCCCAAACTTTCGAACGGCTCTGTTTACAAGAACCTCGTTTACAGTACAAGTTCAACATCGCAGAAAGTGAAAAATGGATAAAGAAGTTGTGGTATTTACTTACAAAGCAATATCACTCAGCAATGAAATCTGTGTCATCAGGCCCGTAGCAGCACAATGAGTGGATTCAGGTATGATGATTCTAACTGAAATAAGTCACACAGAAAAGAAACATCATAAGATATCAGTAATACACGGAATGTACACTTGGCTACAAAGGAACTGAATTACAGAACAGAACAGGGTCTTAAATTTAGAAAACCAACTTATGCTTGCTTAAGGGTAAAGGTGAGTTGGGGTGCTGCATAAAACCAGAGATTGAAATGAGCACAGATAAAGTTCCTTAAGTCAAATATGGAATAGACAAGAGCTACTCCTTGCTCAACGAAATGGACTCAACACCGCATATTAAACGCCTAAGAATGTACCTGACTAGTAAGTATCGGAAAATCTATGGATTGCTATGTCTCCGAAAGAGAATCAAGCATGTGTACAGGGGCATAAACGCAGCAGTGATAGGATTGGAGAGGTTCGGTGAGCAAATGAAGACCCTTTGAAGTCATATTGCATGGTACCCATTCCACGGGTTTCAACTACCCAGGTTTAAGGTATTCTTCCTTCAGCTAAAACATGCATGTGGAACCTAGAGTATGATCAACCATGTGATCGGGAGACGTGTTCAAATATGTCTCAGTTTTCCTCCCCTGGTACTCGGGTGCAACATTCCAGACGCTTTACTAACACTCTCCCGACTTGGAGAGTCAGTCCCTTTAACCCCCTGTTTGGCCCAGTTTGCAATTTCTGCGGAAGATGAACAGGAATAGCGAGAACCAATGAGAGACTAGCTGGAGGTGTCTGGACGGGCAAATTTAACTCTCATTTCTCACCAGGAAGAGGAATTAACCAAAGGCTCAGCGTGCCATGCCAGAACCAGATTAGGGCCTGAAGCCATCCTGCGGTGTTGCGGCCAGGTCACAAGAAAGCGAGTTGAAGAAAGGAGCTCAGGGGCACTGTAATTCACAAACCTGCAGACTTATAAATGACAGCTATCGTCCAAAAATAGACTGAAGTAAGGCTGCCAAGAGGACTTGAAAGCGGGGCAGAATTGCAGGAAACCGATTTCAGGAGGTAGACTGGAATTGCATTGAAAGCATAGGAAAAGAGGCAGAACGTCCACAATGATGCACTTGGCCAAAAAGGGCGTATGCGTTTTTTCCTGAATATATTCAGGAAAAAACGCATACACCCTTTTTGGCCAACCAAGCAAGCTTGCAAAGGAAATCTGCACTACAATGAAGTCTCACTTCCCCCCGGTCAAAAGGGCCATCTGAAAAAAGTGTAAAATCCAGAAAGACAAGACAGGCCATGGAGAACTGGGAGGCTTGTTATGCTGATGGGCGGGATGTAAATTGCCAACAACCACTCGGGAGAAGTGTATGGTGTTTCCTGAAACATCTAAAAAACAAAGCAACAGAACCTAGGGCACTTCCACTTATGGTCCTATAGCTTAGGGAAATTAAAATCAAAAAGACACAGCCACCCCAAAGTGTGGAACGGCTCTGTTTACAAGAACCTCGTTTACAGTACAAGTTCAACATCGCAGAAAGTGAAAAATGGATAAAGAAGTTGTGGTATTTACTTACAAAGCAATATCACTCAGCAATGAAATCTGTGTCATCAGGCCCTTAGCAGCACAATGAGTGGATTCAGGTACGATGATTCTAACTGAAATAAGTCACACAGAAAAAGAAACATCATAAGATATCACTAATACACGGAATGTAAACTTGGCTACACAGGAACTGAATTACAGAACAGAACAGTGTCTCAAATTTAGAAAAGCAACTTATGCTTGCTTAAGGGGAAAGGTGAGTTGGGGTGCTGCATAAAACCAGAGATTGAAATGAGCACAGATAAAGTTCCTTAAGCCAAATATGGAATAGACAAGAGCTACTCCTTGCTCAGCGAAATGGACTCAACACCCCATATTAAACGCCTAAGAATGTACCTGACTAGTAAGTATCTTAAAACCTATGGATTGCTATGTCTCCAAAAGAGAATCAAGCATGTGAACAGGGGCATAAACGCAGCAGTGATAGGATTGGAGAGGTTCGGTGAGCAAATGAAGACCCTTTGAAGTCATATTGCATGGTACCCATTACACGGGTCTGAACTCTCCAGGTTTAAGGTATTCTTCCTTCAGCTAAAACATGCATGTGGAACCCAAGTATGATCAACCATGTGAACGGGAGACGTGTTCAAATATGTCTCAGTTTTCCTCCCCTGGTACTCGGGTGCAACATTCCAGACGCTTTACTAACACTCTCCCCACTTGGAGTGTCAGCGCCTTTAACCTCCTGTTTGGCCCAGTTTGCAATTTCTGCGGAAGATGAACAGGAATAGAGAGAACCAATGAGAGGCTAGCTGGAGGTGTCTGGACGGGCAAATTTAACTCTCATTTCCCACCAGGAAGAGGAAATAACCAAAGGCTCAGCATGCCGTACCGGAACCAGATTAGGGCCTGAAGCCATCCTGCGGTGTTGCGGCCAGCTCAAAAGAAAGCGAGTTGAAGAAAGGAGCTCAGGGGCACTGTAATTCACAAACCTGCAGAGTTATAAATGACAGCTATCGTCCAGAAATAGACTGAAGTAAGGCTGCCAAGAGGACTTGAAAGCGGGGCAGAATTGCAGGAAACCGATTTCAGGAGGTAGACTGGAATTGCATTGAAAGCATAGGAAAAGAGGCAGAACGTCCACAATGATGCACTTGGCCAAAAAGGGCGTATGCGTTTTTTCCTGAATATATTCAGAAAAAAACGCATACGCCCTTTTTGGCCAACCAAGCAAGCTTGCAAAGGAAATCTGCACTACAATGAAGTCTCACTTCCCCCCGGTCAAAAGGGCCATCTGAAAAAAGTGTAAAATCCAGAAAAGCAGGACAGGCCATGGAGAACTGGGAGCCTTGTTATGCTGATGGGCGGGATGTAAATTGCCAACAGACACTCGGGAGAAGTGTATGGTGTTTCCTGAAACATCTAAAAAACAAAGCAACAGAGCCTAGGGCACTGCCACTTATGGTCCTATAGCTTAGGGAAATTAAAATCAAAAAGACACAGCCACCCCAAAGTTTGGGACGCCTCTGTTTACAAGAACCTCGTTTACAGTACAAGTTCAACATCGCAGAGAGTGAAAAATGGATAAAGAACTTGTGGTACTTACGTACAATGCAGTATCACTCAGCAATGAAATCTATGTCATCAGGCCCGTAGCAGCATAATGAGTGGATTCAGGTACGATGATTCTAACTGAAATAAGTCACACAGAAAAAGAAACATCATAAGATATCACTAATACACGGAATGTAAACTTGGCTACACAGGAACTGCATTCCAGAACAGAACAGGGTCTCAAATTTAGAAAACCAACTTATGCTTGCTTAAGGGGAAAGGTGAGTTGGGGTGCTGCATAAAACCAGAGATTGAAATGAGCACAGATAAAGTTCCTTAAGCCAAATATGGAATAGACAAGAGCTACTCCTTGCTCAACGAAATGGACTCAAAACCCCATATTAAACCCCTAAGAATGTACCTGACTAGTAAGTATCTTAAAACCTATGGATTGCTATGTCTCCAAAAGAGAATCAAGCGTGTGTACAGGGGCATAAACGCAGCAGTGATAGGATTGGAGAGGTTCGGTGAGCAAATGAAGACCCTTTGAAGTCATATTGCATGGTACCCATTACACGGGTCTCAACTCTCCAGGTTTATGGTATTCTTCCTTCAGCTAAAACATGCATGTGGAACCCAGAGTATGATCAACCATGTGAACGGGAGACGTGTTCAAATATGTCTCTGGTTTCCTCCCCTGGTACTCGGGTGCAACATTCCAGACGCTTTACTAACACTCTCCCCACTTGGAGAGTCAGTCCCTTTAACCTCCTGTTTGGCCCAGTTTGCAATTTCTGCGGAAGATGAACAGGAATAGCGAGAACCAATGAGAGGCTAGCTGGAGGTGTCTGGACGGGCAAATTTAACTCTCATTTCCCACCAGGAAGAGGAAATAACCAAAGGCTCAGCGTGCCGTGCCGGAACCAGATTAGGGCCTGAAGCCATCCTGCGGTGTTGCGGCCAGGTCACAAGAAAGCGAGTTGAAGAAAGGAGCTCAGGGGCACTGTAATTCACAAACCTGCAGACTTATAAATGACAGCTATCGTCAGAAAATAGACTGAAGTAAGGCTGCCAAGAGGACTTGAAAGCGGGGCAGAATTGCAGGAAACCGATTTCAGGAGGTAGACTGGAATTGCATTGAAAGCATAGGAAAAGAGGCAGAACGTCCACAATGATGCACTTGGCCAAAAAGGGCGTATGCGTTTTTTCCTGAATATATTCAGGAAAAAACGCATACGCCCTTTTTGGCCAACCAAGCAAGCTTGCAAAGGAAATCTGCACTACAATGAAGTCTCACTTCCCCCCGGTCAAAAGGGCCATCTGAAAAAAGTGTAAAATCCAGAAAGGCAGGACAGGCCATGGAGAACTGGGAGCCTTGTTATGCTGATGGGCGGGATGTAAATTGCCAACAACCACTGGGGAGAAGTGTATGGTGTTTCCTGAAACATCTAAAAAACAAAGCAACAGAACCTAGGGCACTTCCACTTATGGTCCTATAGCTTAGGGAAATTAAAATCAAAAAGACACAGCCACCCCAAACTTTCGAACGGCTCTGTTTACAAGAACCTCGTTTACAGTACAAGTTCAACATCGCAGAAAGTGAAAAATGGATAAAGAAGTTGTGGTATTTACTTACAAAGCAATATCACTCAGCAATGAAATCTGTGTCATCAGGCCCGTAGCAGCACAATGAGTGGATTCAGGTATGATGATTCTAACTGAAATAAGTCACACAGAAAAGAAACATCATAAGATATCAGTAATACACGGAATGTAAACTTGGCTACACAGGAACTGAATTACAGAACAGAACAGGGTCTTAAATTTAGAAAACCAACTTATGCTTGCTTAAGGGTAAAGGTGAGTTGGGGTGCTGCATAAAACCAGAGATTGAAATGAGCACAGATAAAGTTCCTTAAGTCAAATATGGAATAGACAAGAGCTACTCCTTGCTCAAAGAAATGGACTCAACACCGCATATTAAACGCCTAAGAATGTACCTGACTAGTAAGTATCGGAAAACCTATGGATTGCTATGTCTCCAAAAGAGAATCAAGCATGTGTACAGGGGCATAAACGCAGCAGTGATAGGATTGGAGAGGTTCGGTGAGCAAATGAAGACCCTTTGAAGTCATATTGCATGGTACCCATTCCACGGGTTTCAACTACCCAGGTTTAAGGTATTCTTCCTTCAGCTAAAACATGCATGTGGAACCTAGAGTATGATCAACCATGTGATCGGGAGACGTGTTCAAATATGTCTCAGTTTTCCTCCCCTGGTACTCGGGTGCAACATTCCAGACGCTTTACTAACACTCTCCCGACTTGGAGAGTCAGTCCCTTTAACCCCCTGTTTGGCCCAGTTTGCAATTTCTGCGGAAGATGAACAGGAATAGCGAGAACCAATGAGAGACTAGTTGGAGGTGTCTGGACGGGCAAATTTAACTCTCATTTCTCACCAGGAAGAGGAATTAACCAAAGGCTCAGCGTGCCATGCCAGAACCAGATTAGGGCCTGAAGCCATCCTGCGGTGTTGCGGCCAGGTCACAAGAAAGCGAGTTGAAGAAAGGAGCTCAGGGGCACTGTAATTCACAAACCTGCAGACTTATAAATGACAGCTATCGTCCAAAAATAGACTGAAGTAAGGCTGCCAAGAGGACTTGAAAGCGGGGCAGAATTGCAGGAAACCGATTTCAGGAGGTAGACTGGAATTGCATTGAAAGCATAGGAAAAGAGGCAGAACGTCCACAATGATGCACTTGGCCAAAAAGGGCGTATGCGTTTTTTCCTGAATATATTCAGGAAAAAATGCATACACCCTTTTTGGCCAACCAAGCAAGCTTGCAAAGGAAATCTGCACTACAATGAAGTCTCACTTCCCCCCGGTCAAAAGGGCCATCTGAAAAAAGTGTAAAATCCAGAAAGACAAGACAGGCCATGGAGAACTGGGAGCCTTGTTATGCTGATGGGCGGGATGTAAATTGCCAACAACCACTCGGGAGAAGTGTATGGTGTTTCCTGAAACATCTAAAAAACAAAGCAACAGAACCTAGGGCACTTCCACTTATGGTCCTATAGCTTAGGGAAATTAAAATCAAAAAGACACAGCCACCCCAAAGTTTGGAACGGCTCTGTTTACAAGAACCTCGTTTACAGTACAAGTTCAACATCGCAGAAAGTGAAAAATGGATAAAGAAGTTGTGGTATTTACTTACAAAGCAATATCACTCAGCAATGAAATCTGTGTCATCAGGCCCTTAGCAGCACAATGAGTGGATTCAGGTACGATGATTCTAACTGAAATAAGTCACACAGAAAAAGAAACATCATAAGATATCACTAATACACGGAATGTAAACTTGGCTACACAGGAACTGAATTACAGAACAGAACAGGGTCTCAAATTTAGAACACCAACTTATGCTTGCTTTAGGGGAAAGGTGAGTTGGGGTGCTGCATAAAACCAGAGATTGAAATGAGCACAGATAAAGTTCCTTAAGCCAAATATGGAATAGACAAGAGCTACTCCTTGCTCAGCGAAATGGACTCAACACCCCATATTAAACGCCTAAGAATGTACCTGACTAGTAAGTATCTTAAAACCTATGGATTGCTATGTCTCCAAAAGAGAATCAAGCATGTGAACAGGGGCATAAACGCAGCAGTGATAGGATTGGAGAGGTTCGGTGAGCAAATGAAGACCCTTTGAAGTCATATTGCATGGTACCCATTACACGAGTCTCAACTCTCCAGGTTTAAGGTATTCTTCCTTCAGCTAAAACATGCATGTGGAACCCAAGTATGATCAACCATGTGAACGGGAGACGTGTTCAAATATGTCTCAGTTTTCCTCCCCTGGTACTCGGGTGCAACATTCCAGACGCTTTACTAACACTCTCCCCACTTGGAGTGTCAGCGCCTTTAACCTCCTGTTTGGCCCAGTTTGCAATTTCTGCGGAAGATGAACAGGAATAGAGAGAACCAATGAGAGGCTAGCTGGAGGTGTCTGGACGGGCAAATTTAACTCTCATTTCCCACCAGGAAGAGGAAATAACCAAAGGCTCAGCATGCCGTACCGGAACCAGATTAGGGCCTGAAGCCATCCTGCGGTGTTGCGGCCAGCTCAAAAGAAAGCGAGTAGAAGAAAGGAGCCCAGGGGCACTGTAATTCACAAACCTGCAGAGTTATAAATGACAGCTATCGTCCAAAAATAGACTGAAGTAAGGCTGCCAAGAGGACTTGAAAGCGGGGCAGAATTGCAGGAAACCGATTTCAGGAGGTAGACTGGAATTGCATTGAAAGCATAGGAAAAGAGGCAGAACGTCCACAATGATGCACTTGGCCAAAAAGGGCGTATGCGTTTTTTCCTGAATATATTCAGAAAAAAACGCATACGCCCTTTTTGGCCAACCAAGCAAGCTTGCAAAGGAAATCTGCACTACAATGAAGTCTCACTTCCCCCCGGTCAAAAGGGCCATCTGAAAAAAGTGTAAAATCCAGAAAAGCAGGACAGGCCATGGAGAACTGGGAGCCTTGTTATGCTGATGGGCGGGATGTAAATTGCCAACAGACACTCGGGAGAAGTGTATGGTGTTTCCTGAAACATCTAAAAAACAAAGCAACAGAGCCTAGGGCACTGCCACTTATGGTCCTATAGCTTAGGGAAATTAAAATCAAAAAGACACAGCCACCCCAAAGTTTGGGACGCCTCTGTTTACAAGAACCTCGTTTACAGTACAAGTTCAACATCGCAGAGAGTGAAAAATGGATAAAGAACTTGTGGTACTTACGTACAATGCAGAATCACTCAGCAATGAAATCTATGTCATCAGGCCCGTAGCAGCATAATGAGTGGATTCAGGTACGATGATTCTAACTGAAATAAGTCACACAGAAAAAGAAACATCATAAGATATCACTAATACACGGAATGTAAACTTGGCTACACAGGAACTGCATTCCAGAACAGAACAGGGTCTCAAATTTAGAAAACCAACTTATGCTTGCTTAAGGGGAAAGGTGAGTTGGGGTGCTGCATAAAACCAGAGATTGAAATGAGCACAGATAAAGTTCCTTAAGCCAAATATGGAATAGACAAGAGCTACTCCTTGCTCAACGAAATGGACTCAAAACCCCATATTAAACCCCTAAGAATGTACCTGACTAGTAAGTATCTTAAAACCTATGGATTGCTATGTCTCCAAAAGAGAATCAAGCGTGTGTACAGGGGCATAAACGCAGCAGTGATAGGATTGGAGAGGTTCGGTGAGCAAATGAAGACCCTTTGAAGTCATATTGCATGGTACCCATTCCACGGGTCTCAACTCTCCAGGTTTAAGGTATTCTTCCTTCAGCTAAAACATGCATGTGGAACCCAAGTATGATCAACCATGTGAATGGGAGACGTGTTCAAATATGTCTCAGTTTTCCTCCCCTGGTACTCGGGTGCAACATTCCAGACGCTTTACTAACACTCTCCCCACTTGGAGAGTCAGTCCCTTTAACCTCCTGTTTGGCCCAGTTTGCAATTTCTGCGGAAGATGAACAGGAATAGCGAGAACCAATGAGAGGCTAGCTGGAGGTGTCTGGACGGGCAAATTTAACTCTCATTTCCCACCAGGAAGAGGAAATAACCAAAGGCTCAGCGTGCCGTACCGGAACCAGATTAGGGCCTGAAGACATCCTGCGGTGTTGCAGCCAGGTCACAAGAAAGCGAGTTGAAGAAAGGAGCTCAGGGGCACTGTAATTCACAAACCTGCAGAGTTATAAATGACAGCTATCGTCCAAAAATAGACTGAAGTAAGGCTGCCAAGAGGACTTGAAAGCGGGGCAGAATTGCAGGAAACCGATTTCAGGAGGTAGACTGGAATTGCATTGAAAGCATAGGAAAAGAGGCAGAACGTCCACAATGATGCACTTGGCCAAAAAGGGCATATGCGTTTTTTCCTGAATATATTCAGGAAAAAACGCATATGCCCTTTTTGGCCAACCAAGCAAGCTTGCAAAGGAAATCTGCACTATAATGAAGTCTCACTTCCCCCCGGTCAAAAGGGCCATCTGAAAAAAGTGTAAAATCCAGAAAGGCAGGACAGGCCATGGAGAACTGGGAGCCTTGTTATGCTGATGGGCGGGATGTAAATTGCCAACAGACACTCGGGAGAAGTGTATGGTGTTTCCTGAAACAAATAAAAAACAAAGCAACAGAAGCTAGGTCACTGCCACTTTTGGTCCTATAGCTTAGGGAAATTAAAATCAAAAAGACACAGCCACCCCAAAGTTTGGGACGCCTCTGTTTACAAGAACCTCGTTTACAGTACAAGTTCAACATCGCAGAAAGTGAAAAATGGATAAAGAACTTGTGGTACTTACGTACAATGCAGTATCACTCAGCAATGAAATCTATGTCATCAGGCCCGTAGCAGCATAATGAGTGGATTCAGGTACGATGATTCTAACTGAAATAAGTCACACAGAAAAAGAAACATCATAAGATATCACTAATACACGGAATGTAAACTTGGCTACACAGGAACTGCATTCCATAACAGAACAGGGTCTCAAATTTAGAAAACCAACTTATGCTTGCTTAAGGGGAAAGGTGAGTTGGGGTGCTGCATAAAACCAGAGATTGAAATGAGCACAGATAAAGTTCCTTAAGCCAAATATGGAATAGACAAGAGCTACTCCTTGCTCAACGAAATGGACTCAAAACCCCATATTAAACCCCTAAGAATGTACCTGACTAGTAAGTATCTTAAAACCTATGGATTGCTATGTCTCCAAAAGAGAATCAAGCGTGTGTACAGGGGCATAAACGCAGCAGTGATAGGATTGGAGAGGTTCGGTGAGCAAATGAAGACCCTTTGAAGTCATATTGCATGGTACCCATTACACGGGTCTCAACTCTCCAGGTTTAAGGTATTCTTCCTTCAGCTAAAACATGCATGTGGAACCCAGAGTATGATCAACCATGTGAACGGGAGACGTGTTCAAATATGTCTCTGGTTTCCTCCCCTGGTACTCGGGTGCAACATTCCAGACGCTTTACTAACACTCTCCCCACTTGGAGAGTCAGTCCCTTTAACCTCCTGTTTGGCCCAGTTTGCAATTTCTGCGGAAGATGAACAGGAATAGCGAGAACCAATGAGAGACTAGCTGGAGGTGTCTGGACGGGCAAATTTAACTCTCATTTCCCACCAGGAAGAGGAAATAACCAAAGGCTCAGTGTGCCGTGCCGGAACTAGATTAGGGCCTGAAGCCATCCTGCGGTGTTGCGGCCAGGTCACAATAAAGCAAGTTGAAGAAAGGAGCTCAGGGACACTGTAATTCACAAACCTGCAGAGTTATAAATGACAGCTATCGTCGAAAAATAGACTGAAGTAAGGCTGCCAAGAGGACTTGAAAGCGGGGCAGAATTGCAGGAAACCGATTTCAGGAGGTAGACTGGAATTGCATTGAAAGCATAGGAAAAGAGGCAGAACGTCCACAATGATGCACTTGGCCAAAAAGGGCGTATGCGTTTTTTCCTGAATATATTCAGGAAAAAACGCATACGCCCTTTTTGGCCAACCAAGCAAGCTTGCAAAGGAAATCTGCACTACAATGAAGTCTCACTTCCCCCCGGTCAAAAGGGCCATCTGAACAAAGTGTAAAATCCAGAAAGGCAGGACAGGCCATGGAGAACTGGGAGCCTTGTTATGCTGATGGGCGGGATGTAAATTGCCAACAACCACTCGGGAGAAGTGTATGGTGTTTCCTGAAACATCTAAAAAACAAAGCAACAGAACCTAGGGCACTTCCACTTATGGTCCTATAGCTTAGGGAAATTAAAATCAAAAAGACACAGCCACCCCAAAGTTTGGAACGGCTCTGTTTACAAGAACCTCGTTTACAGTACAAGTTCAACATCGCAGAAAGTGAAAAATGGATAAAGAAGTTGTGGTATTCACTTACAAAGCAATATCACTCAGCAATGAAATCTATGTCATCAGGCCCTTAGCAGCACAATGAGTGGATTCAGGTATGATGATTCTAACTGAAATAAGTCACACAGAAAAAGAAACATCATAAGATATCAGTAATACACGGAATGTAAACTTGGCTACACAGGAACTGAATTACAGAACAGAACAGGGTCTCAAATTTAGAAAACCAACTTATGCTTGCTTAAGGGTAAATGTGAGTTGGGGTGCTGCATAAAACCAGAGATTGAAATGAGCACAGATAAAGTTCATTAAGCCAAATATGGAATAGACAAGAGCTACTCCTTGCTCCACGAAATGGACTCCACACCGCATATTAAACGCCTAAGAATGTACCTGACTAGTAAGTATCTTAAAACCTATGGATTGCTATGTCTCTGAAAGAGAATCAAGCATGTGTACAGGGGCATAAACGCAGCAGTGATAGGATTGGAGAGGTTCGGTGAGCAAATGAAGACCCTTTGAAGTCATATTGCATGGTACCCATTCCACGGGTTTCAACTACCCAGGTTTTAGGTATTCTTCCTTCAGCTAAAACATGCATGTGGAACCCAGAGTATGATCAACCATGTGATCGGGAGACGTGTTCAAATATGTCTCAGTTTTCCTCCCCTGGTACTCGGGTGCAACATTCCAGACGCTTTACTAACACTCTCCCCACTTGGAGAGTCAGCGCCTTTAACCTCCTGTTTGGCCCAGTTTGCAATTTCTGCGGAAGATGAACAGGAATAGCGAGAACCAATGAGAGACTAGCTGGAGGTGTCTGGACGGGCAAATTTAACTCTCATTTCCCACCAGGAAGAGGAATTAACCAAAGGCTCAGCGTGCCGTGCCGGAACCAGATTAGGGCCTGAAGCCATCCTGCGGTGTTGCGGCCAGGTCACAAGAAAGCGAGTTGAAGAAAGGAACTCAGGGGCACTGTAATTCACAAACCTGCAGAGTTATAAATGACAGCTATCGTCCAAAAATAGACTGAAGTAAGGCTGCCAAGAGGACTTGAAAGCGGGGCAGAATTGCAGGAAACCGATTTCTGGAGGTAGACTGGAATTGCATTGAAAGCATAGGAAAAGAGGCAGAACGTCCACAATGATGCACTTGGCCAAAAATGGCGTATGCGTTTTTTCCTGACTATATTCAGGAAAAAACGCATACGCACTTTTTGGCCAACCAAGCAAGCTTGCAAAGGAAATCTGCACTACAATGAAGTCTCACTTCCCCCCGGTCAAAAGGGCCATCTGAAAAAAGTGTAAAATCCAGAAAGGCAACAGGCCATTGAGAACTGAGAGCCTTGTTATGCTGATGGGCGGGATGTAAATTGCCAACAGACACTTGGGAGAAGTGTATGGTGTTTCCTGAAACATCTAAAAAACAAAGCAACAGAGCCTAGGGCACTTCCACTTATGGTCCTATAGCTTAGGGAAATTAAAATCAAAAAGACACAGCCACCCCAAAGTTTGGAACGGCTCTGTTTACAAGAACCTCGTTTACAGTACAAGTTCAACATCGCAGAAAGTGAAAAATGGATAAAGAAGTTGTGGAATTCACTTACAAAGCAATATCACTCAGCAATGAAATCTATGTCATCAGGCCCTTAGCAGCACAATGAGTGGATTGAGGTATGATGATTCTAACTGAAATAAGTCACACAGAAAAAGAAACATCATAAGATATCAGTAATACACGGAATGGAAACTTGGCTACACAGGAACTGAATTACAGAACAGAACAGGGTCTCAAATTTAGAAAACCAACTTATGCTTGCTTAAGGGTAAAGGTGAGTTGGGGTGCTGCATAAAACCAGAGATTGAAATGAGCACAGATAAACTTCCTTAGGCCAAATATGGAATAGACAAGAGCTACTCCTTGCTCAACGAAATGGACTCAACACCGCATATTAAACGCCTAAGAATGTACCTGACTAGTAAGTATCGTAAAACCTATGGATTGCTATGTCTCTGAAAGAGAATCAAGCATGTGTACAGGGGCATAAACGCAGCAGTGATAGGATTGGAGAGGTTCGGTGAGCAAATGAAGACCCTTTGAAGTCATATTGCATGGTACCCATTACACGGGTCTCAACTCTCCAAGTTTAAGGTATTCTGCCTTCAGCTAAAACATGCATGTGGAACCCAAGTATGATCAAACATGTGAACGGGAGACGTGTTCAAATATGTCTCAGTTTTCCTCCCCTGGTACTCGGGTGCAACATTCCAGACGCTGTACTAACACTCTCCCCACTTGGAGAGTCAGCGCCTTTAACCTCCTGTTTGGCCCAGTTTGCAATTTCTGCGGAAGATGAACAGGAATAGCGAGAACCAATGAGAGACTAGCTGGAGGTGTCTGGACGGGCAAATTTAACTCTCATTTCCCACCAGGAAGAGGAAATAACCAAAGGCTCAGCGTGCCGTACCGGAACCAGATGAGGGCCTGAAGCCATCCTGCGGTATTGCGGCCAGCTCACAAGAAAGCGAGTTGAAGAAAGGAGCTCAGGGGCACTGTAATTCACAAACCTGCAGAGTTATAAATGACAGCTATCGTCCAAAAATAGACTGAAGTAAGGCTGCCAAGAGGACTTGAAAGCGGGGCAGAATTGCAGGAAACCGATTTCAGGAGGTAGACTGCAATTGCATTGAAAGCATAGGAAAAGAGGCAGAACGTCCACAATGATGCACTTGGCCAAAAAGGGCGTATGCGTTTTTTCCTGAATATATTCAGGAAAAAACGCATACGCCCTTTTTGGCCAACCAAGCAAGCTTGCAAAGGAAATCTGCACTACAATGAAGTCTCACTTCCCCCCGGTCAAAAGGGCCATCTGAAAAAAGTGTAAAATCCAGAAAGGCAGGACAGGCCATGGAGAACTGGGAGCCTTGTTATGCTGATGGGCGGGTTGTAAATTGCCAACAACCACTCGGGAGAAGTGTATGGTGTTTCCTGAAACATCTAAAAAACAAAGCAACAGAGCCTAGGGCACTTCCACTTATGGTCCTATAGCTTAGGGAAATTAAAATCAAAAAGACACAGCCACCCCAAAGTTTGGAACGGCTCTGTTTACAAGAACCTCGTTTACAGTAGAAGTTCAACATCGCAGAAAGTGAAAAATGGATAAAGAAGTTGTGGAATTCACTTACAAAGCAATATCACTCAGCAATGAAATCTGTGTCATCAGGCCCTTAGCAGCACAATGAGTGGATTCAGGTATGATGATTCTAACTGAAATAAGTCACACAGAAAAAGAAACATCATAAGATATCAGTAATACACGGAATGTAAACTTGGCTACACAGGAACTGAATTACAGAACAGAACAGGGTCTCAAATTTAGAAAACCAACTTATGCTTGCTTAAGGGGAAAGGTGAGTTGGGGTGCTGCATAAAACCAGAGATTGAAATGAGCACAGATAAAGTTCCTTAAGCCAAATATGGAATAGACAAGAGCTACTCCTTGCTCAACGAAATGGACTCAAAACCCCATATTAAACCCCTAAGAATGTACCTGACTAGTAAGTATCTTAAAACCTATGGATTGCTATGTCTCCAAAAGAGAATCAAGCGTGTGTACAGGGGCATAAACGCAGCAGTGATAGGATTGGAGAGGTTCGGTGAGCAAATGAAGACCCTTTGAAGTCATATTGCATGGTACCCATTACACGGGTCTCAACTCTCCAGGTTTAAGGTATTCTTCCTTCAGCTAAAACATGCATGTGGAACCCAGAGTATGATCAACCATGTGAACGGGAGACGTGTTCAAATATGTCTCTGGTTTCCTCCCCTGGTACTCGGGTGCAACATTCCAGACGCTTTACTAACACTCTCCCCACTTGGAGAGTCAGTCCCTTTAACCTCCTGTTTGGCCCAGTTTGCAATTTCTGCGGAAGATGAACAGGAATAGCGAGAACCAATGAGAGGCTAGCTGGAGGTGTCTGGACGGGCAAATTTAACTCTCATTTCCCACCAGGAAGAGGAAATAACCAAAGGCTCAGCGTGCCGTACCGGAACCAGATTTGGGCCAGAAGCCATCCTGCGGTGTTGCGGCCAGCTCAAAAGAAAGCAAGTAGAAGAAAGGAGCCCAGGGGCACTGTAATTCACAAACCTGCAGAGTTATAAATGACAGCTATCGTCCAAAAATAGACTGAAGTAAGGCTGCCAAGAGGACTTGAAAGCGGGGCAGAATTGCAGGAAACCGATTTCAGGAGGTAGACTGGAATTGCATTGAAAGCATAGGAAAAGAGGCAGAACGTCCACAATGATGCACTTGGCCAAAAAGGGCGTATGCGTTTTTTCCTGAATATATTCAGGAAAAAACGCATACGCCCTTTTTGGCCAACCAAGCAAGCTTGCAAAGGAAATCTGCACTACAATGAAGTCTCACTTCCCCCCGGTCAAAAGGGCCATCTGAAAAAAGTGTAAAATCCAGAAAGGCAGAACAGGCCATGGAGAACTGGGAGCCTTGTTATGCTGATGGGCGGGATGTAAATTGCCAACAACCACTCGGGAGAAGTGTATGGTGTTTCCTGAAACATCTAAAAAACAAAGCAACAGAACCTAGGGCACTTCCACTTATGGTCCTATAGCTTAGGGAAATTAAAATCAAAAAGACACAGCCACCCCAAAGTTTGGAACAGCTCTGTTTACAAGAACCTCGTTTACAGTACAAGTTCAACATCGCAGAAAGTGAAAAATGGATAAAGAAGTTGTGGTATTTACTTACAAAGCAATATCACTCAGCAATGAAATCTATGTCATCAGGCCCTTAGCAGCACAATGAGTGGATTCAGGTATGATGATTCTAACTGAAATAAGTCACACAGAAAAAGAAACATCATAAGATATCAGTAATACATGGAATGTAAACTTGGCTACACAGGAACTGAATTACAGAACAGAACAGGGTCTCAAATTTAGAACACCAACTTATGCTTGCTTAAGGGTAAAGGTGAGTTGGGGTGCTGCATAAAACCAGAGATTGAAATGAGCACAGATAAAGTTCCTTAAGTCATATATGGAATAGACAAGAGCTACTCCTTGCTCAATGAAATGGACTCAACACCGCATATTAAACACCTAAGAATGTACCTGACTAGTAAGTATCTTAAAACCTATGGATTGCTATGTCTCCGAAAGAGAATCAAGCATGTGTACAGGGGCATAAACGCAGCAGTGATAGGATTGGAGAGGTTCGGTGAGCAAATGAAGACCCTTTGAAGTCATATTGCATGGTACCCATTCCACGCGTTTCAACTACCCAGGTTTAAGGTATTCTTCCTTCAGCTAAAACATGCATGTGGAACCTAGAGTATGATCAACCATGTGATCGGGAGACGTGTTCAAATATGTCTCAGTTTTCCTCCCCTGGTACTCGCGTGCAACATTCCAGACGCTTTACTAACACTCTCCCCACTTGGAGAGTCAGTCCCTTTAACCTCCTGTTTGGCCCAGTTTGCAATTTCTGCGGAAGATGAACAGGAATAGCGAGAACCAATGAGAGGCTAGCTGGAGGTGTCTGGACGGGCAAATTTAACTCTCATTTCCCACCAGGAAGAGGAATTAACCAAAGGCTCAGTGTGCCGTGCCGGAATCAGATTAGGGCCTGAAGCCATCCTGCGGTGTTGCGGCCAGCTCAAAAGAAAGCGAGTTGAAGAAAGGAGCTCAGGGGCACTGTAATTCACAAACCTGCAGAGTTATAAATGACAGCTATCGTCCAAAAATAGACTGAAGTAAGGCTGCCAAGAGGACTTGAAAGCGGGACAGAATTGCAGGAAACCGATTTCAGGAGGTAGACTGGAATTGCATTGAAAGCATAGGAAAAGAGGCAGAACGTCCACAATGATGCACTTGGCCAAAAAGGGCGTATGCGTTTTTTCCTGAATATATTCAGGAAAAAACGCATACGCCCTTTTTGGCCAACCAAGCAAGCTTGCAAAGGAAATCTGCACTACAATGAAGTCTCACTTCCCCCCGGTCAAAAGGGCCATCTGAAAAAAGTGTAAAATCCAGAAAGGCAGGACAGGCCATGGAGAACTGGGAGCCTTGTTATGCTGATGGGCGGGATGTAAATTGCCAACAGACACTCGGGAGAAGTGTATGGTGTTTCCTGAAACATCTAAAAAACAAAGCAACAGAGCCTAGGGCACTTCCACTTATGGTCCTATAGCATAGGGAAATTAAAATCAAAAAGACACAGCCACCCAAAAGTTTGGGACGCCTCCATTTACAAGAACCTCGTTTACCGTACAAGTTCAATATCACAGAAAGTGAAAAATGGATAAAGAATTTTTGGTACTTACGTACAATGCAGTATCACTCAGCAATGAAATCTATGTCATCAGGCCCTTAGCATCACAATGAGTGGATTCAGGTATGATGATTCTAACTGAAATAAGTCACACAGAAAAAGAAACATCATAAGATATCAGTAATACACGGAATGGAAACTTGGCTACACAGGAACTGAATTACAGAACAGAACAGGGTCTCAAATTTAGAAAACCAACTTATTCTTGCTTAAGGGTAAAGGTGAGTTGGGGTGCTGCATAAAACCAGAGATTGAAATGAGCACAGATAAAGTTCCTTAAGCCAAATATGGAATAGACAAGAGCTACTCCTTGCTCAACGAAATGGACTCAACACCGCATATTAAACGCCTAAGAATGTACCTGACTAGTAAGTATCTTAAAACCTATGGATTGCTATGTCTCCAAAAGAGAATCAAACGTGTGTACAGGGGCATAAACGCAGCAGTGATAGGATTGGAGAGGTTCGGTGAGCAAATGAAGACCCTTTGAAGTCATATTGCATGGTACCCATTCCACGGGTTTCAACTACCCAGGTTTAAGGTATTCTTCCTTCAGCTAAAACATGCATGTGGAACCTAGAGTATGATCAACCATGTGATCGGGAGACGTGTTCAAATATGTCTCAATTTTCCTCCCCTGGTACTCGGGTGCAACATTCCAGACGCTTTACTAACACTCTCCCCACTTGGAGAGTCAGTCCCTTTAACCTCCTGTTTGGCCCAGTTTGCAATTTCTGCGGAAGATGAACAGGAATAGCGAGAACCAATGAGAGGCTAGCTGGAGGTGTCTGGACGGGCAAATTTAACTCTCATTTCCCACCAGGAAGAGGAATTAACCAAAGGCTCAGCATGCCGGGCCGGAACCAGATTAGGGCCTGAAGCCATCCTGCGGTGTTGCGGCCAGCTCAAAAGAAAGCGAGCTGAAGAAAGGAGCTCAGGGGCACTGTAATTCACAAACCTGCAGAGTTATAAATGACAGCTATCGTCCAAAAATAGACTGAAGTAAGGCTGCCAAGAGGACGTGAAAGCGGGGCAGAATTGCAGGAAACCGATTTCAGGAGGTAGACTGGAATTGCATTGAAAGCATAGGAAAAGAGGCAGAACGTCCACAATGATGCACTTGGCCAAAAAGGGCGTATGCGTTTTTTCCTGAATATATTCAGGAAAAAACGCATACGCCCTTTTTGGCCAACCAAGCAAGCTTGCAAAGGAAATCTGCACTACAATGAAGTCTCACTTCCCCCCGGTCAAAAGGGCCATCTGAAAAAAGTGTAAAATCCAGAAAGGCAGGTCAGGCCATGGAGAACTGGGAGCCTTGTTATGCTGATGGGCGGGATGTAAATTGCCAACAGACACTCGGGAGAAGTGTATGGTGTTTCCTGAAACATCTAAAAAACAAAGCAACAGAGCCTAGGGCACTGCCACTTATGGTCCTATAGCTTAGGGAAATTAAAATCAAAAAGACACAGCCACCCCAAAGTTTGGGACGCCTCTGTTTACAAGAACCTCGTTTACAGTACAAGTTCAACATCGCAGAAAGTGAAAAATGGATAAAGAAGTTGTGGTATTTACTTACAAAGCAATATCACTCAGCAATGAAATCTATGTCATCAGGCCCTTAGCATCACAATGAGTGGATTCAGGTATGATGATTCTAACTGAAATAAGTCACACAGAAAAAGAAACATCATAAGATATCAGTAATACACGGAATGTAAACTTGGCTACACAGGAACTGAATTACAGAACAGGGTCTCAAATTTAGAAAACCAACTTATGCTTGCTTAAGGGTAAAGGTGAGTTGGGGTGCTGCATAAAACCAGAGATTGAAATGAGCACAGATAAAGTTCCTTAAGTCAAATATGGAATAGACAAGAGCTACTCCTTGCTCAACGAAATGGACTCAACACCGCATATTAAACGCCTAAGAATGTAACTGACTAGTAAGTATCGTAAAACCTATGGATTGCTATGTCTCCGAAAGAGAATCAAGCATGTGTACAGGGGCATAAATGCAGCAGTGATAGGATTGGAGAGGTTCGGTGGGCAAATGAAGACCCTTTGAAGTCATATTGCATGGTACCCATTCCACGGGTCTCAACTCTCCAGGTTTAAGTTATTCTTCCTTCAGCTAAAACATGCATGTGGAACCCAAGTATGATCAATCATGTGAATGGGAGACGTGTTCAAATATGTCTCAGTTTTCCTCCCCTGGTACTCGGGTGCAACATTCCAGACGCTTTACTAACACTCTCCCCACTTGGAGAGTCAGCGCCTTTAACCTCCTGTTTGGCCCAGTTTGCAATTTCTGCGGAAGATGAACAGGAATAGCGAGAACCAATGAGAGACTAGCTGGAGGTGTCTGGACGGGCAAATTTAACTCTCATTTCCCACCAGGAAGAGGAAATAACCAAAGGCTCAGCATGCCGTGCCGGAACCAGATTACGGCCTGAAGCCATCCTGCAGTGTTGCGGCCAGGTCACAAGAAAGCGAGTTGAAGAAAGGAGCTCAGGGACACTGTAATTCACAAACCTGCAGAGTTATAAATGACAGCTATCGTCCAAAAATAGACTGAAGTAAGGCTGCCAAGAGGACTTGAAAGCGGGGCAGAATTGCAGGAAACCGATTTCAGGAGGTAGGCTGGAATTGCATTGAAAGCATAGGAAAAGAGGCAGAACGTCCACAATGATGCACTTGGCCAAAAAGGGTGTATGCGTTTTTTCCTGAATATATTCAGGAAAAAACGCATACGCCCTTTTTGGCCAACCAAGCAAGCTTGCAAAGGAAATCTGCACTACAATGAAGTCTCACTTCCCCCCGGTCAAAAGGGCCATCTGAAAAAAGTGTAAAATCCAGAAAGGCAGAACAGGCCATGGAGAACTGGCAGCCTTGTTATGCTGATGGGCGGGATGTAAATTGCCAACAACCACTCGGGAGAAGTGTATGGTGTTTCCTGAAACATCTAAAAAACAAAGCAACAGAACCTAGGGCACTTCCACTTACGGTCCTATAGCTTAGCGAAATTAAAATCAAAAAGACACAGCCACCCCAAAATTTGGAACGGCTCTGTTTACAAGAACCTCATTTACAGTACAAGTTCAACATCGCAGAAAGTGAAAAATGGATAAAGAAATTGTGGTACTTACGTACAATGCAGTATCACTCAGCAATGAAATCTATGTCATCAGGCCCGTAGCAGCATAATGAGTAGATTCAGGTACGATGATTCTAACTGAAATAAGTCACACAGAAAAAGAAACATCATAAGATATCACTAATACACGGAATGTAAACTTGGCTACACAGGAACTGAATTCCAAAACAGAACAGGTTCTCAAATTTAGAAAACCAACTTATGCTTGCTTAAGGGGAAAGGTGAGTTGGGTTGCTGCATAAAACCAGAGATTGAAATGAGCACAGATAAAGTTCCTTAAGCCAAATATGGAATAGACAAGAGCTACTCCTTGCTCCACGAAATGGACTCCACACCGCATATTAAACGCCTAAGAATGTACCTGACTAGTAAGTATCTTAAAACCTATGGATTGCTATGTCTCTGAAAGAGAATCAAGCATGTGTACAGGGGCATAAACGCAGCAGTGATAGGATTGGAGAGGTTCGGTGAGCAAATGAAGACCCTTTGAAGTCATATTGCATGGTACCCATTCCACGGGTTTCAACTACCCAGGTTTTAGGTATTCTTCCTTCAGCTAAAACATGCATGTGGAACCCAAGTATGATCAACCATGTGATCGGGAGACGTGTTCAAATATGTCTCAGTTTTCCTCCCCTGGTACTCGGGTGCAACATTCCAGACGCTTTACTAACACTCTCCCCACTTGGAGAGTCAGCGCCTTTAACCTCCTGTTTGGCCCAGTTTGCAATTTCTGCGGAAGATGAACAGGAATAGCGAGAACCAATGAGAGACTAGCTGGAGGTGTCTGGACGGGCAAATTTAACTCTCATTTCCCACCAGGAAGAGGAAATAACCAAAGGCTCAGCGTGCCGTGCCGGAACCAGATTAGGGCCTGAAGCCATCCTGCGGTGTTGCGGCCAGGTCACAAGAAAGCGAGTTGAAGAAAGGAACTCAGGGGCACTGTAATTCACAAACCTGCAGAGTTATAAATGACAGCTATCGTCCAAAAATAGACTGAAGTAAGGCTGCCAAGAGGACTTGAAAGCGGGGCAGAATTGCAGGAAACCGATTTCTGGAGGTAGACTGGAATTGCATAGAAAGCATAGGAAAAGAGGCAGAACGTCCACAATGATGCACTTGGCCAAAAATGGCGTATGCGTTTTTTCCTGACTATATTCAGGAAAAAACGCATACGCCCTTTTTGGCCAACCAAGCAAGCTTGCAAAGGAAATCTGCACTACAATGAAGTCTCACTTCCCCCCGGTCAAAAGGGCCATCTGAAAAAAGTGTAAAATCCAGAAAGGCAACAGGCCATTGAGAACTGGGAGCCTTGTTATGCTGATGGGCGGGATGTAAATTGCCAACAGACACTTGGGAGAAGTGTATGGTGTTTCCTGAAACATCTAAAAAACAAAGCAACAGAGCCTAGGGCACTTCCACTTATGGTCCTATAGCTTAGGGAAATTAAAATCAAAAAGACACAGCCACCCCAAAGTTTGGAACGGCTCTGTTTACAAGAACCTCGTTTACAGTACAAGTTCAACATCGCAGAAAGTGAAAAATGGATAAAGAAGTTGTGGAATTCACTTACAAAGCAATATCACTCAGCAATGAAATCTATGTCATCAGGCCCTTAGCAGCACAATGAGTGGATTCAGGTATGATGATTCTAACTGAAATAAGTCACACAGAAAAAGAAACATCATAAGATATCAGTAATACACGGAATGTAAACTTGGCTACACAGGAACTGAATTACAGAACAGAACAGGGTCTCAAATTTAGAAAACCAACTTATGCTTGCTTAAGGGTAAAGGTGAGTTGGGGTGCTGCATAAAACCAGAGATTGAAATGAGCACAGATAAACTTCCTTAGGCCAAATATGGAATAGACAAGAGCTACTCCTTGCTCAACGAAATGGACTCAACACCGCATATTAAACGCCTAAGAATGTACCTGACTAGTAAGTATCGTAAAACCTATGGATTGCTATGTCTCTGAAAGAGAATCAAGCATGTGTACAGGGGCATAAACGCAGCAGTGATAGGATTGGAGAGGTTCGGTGAGCAAATGAAGACCCTTTGAAGTCATATTGCATGGTACCCATTACACGGGTCTCAACTCTCCAGGTTTAAGGTATTCTGCCTTCAGCTAAAACATGCATGTGGAACCCAAGTATGATCAACCATGTGAATGGGAGACGTGTTCAAATATGTCTCAGTTTTCTACCCCTGGTACTCGGGTGCAACATTCCAGACGCTGTACTAACCCTCTCCCCACTTGGAGAGTCAGCGCCTTTAACGTCCTGTTTGGCCCAGTTTGCAATTTCTGCGGAAGATGAACAGGAATAGCGAGAACCAATGAGAGACTAGCTGGAGGTGTCTGGACGGGCAAATTTAACTCTCATTTCCCACCAGGAAGAGGAAATAACCAAAGGCTCAGCGTGCCGTACCGGAACCAGATGAGGGCCTGAAGCCATCCTGCGGTATTGCGGCCAGCTCACAAGAAAGCGAGTTGAAGAAAGGAGCTCAGGGGCACTGTAATTCACAAACCTGCAGAGTTATAAATGACAGCTATCGTCCAAAAATAGACTGAAGTAAGGCTGCCAAGAGGACTTGAAAGCGGGGCAGAATTGCAGGAAACCGATTTCAGGAGGTAGACTGGAATTGCATTGAAAGCATAGGAAAAGAGGCAGAACGTCCACAATGATGCACTTGGCCAAAAAGGGCGTATGCGTTTTTTCCTGAATATATTCAGGAAAAAACGCATACGCCCTTTTTGGCCAACCAAGCAAGCTTGCAAAGGAAATCTGCACTACAATGAAGTCTCACTTCCCCCCGGTCAAAAGGGCCATCTGAAAAAAGTGTAAAATCCAGAAAGGCAACAGGCCATTGAGAACTGGGAGCCTTGTTATGCTGATGGGCGGGATGTAAATTGCCAACAGACACTTGGGAGAAGTGTATGGTGTTTCCTGAAACATCTAAAAAACAAAGCAACAGAGCCTAGGGCACTTCCACTTATGGTCCTATAGCTTAGGGAAATTAAAATCAAAAAGACACAGCCACCCCAAAGTTTGGAACGGCTCTGTTTACAAGAACCTCGTTTACAGTACAAGTTCAACATCGCAGAAAGTGAAAAATGGATAAAGAAGTTGTGGAATTCACTTACAAAGCAATATCACTCAGCAATGAAATCTATGTCATCAGGCCCTTAGCAGCACAATGAGTGGATTCAGGTATGATGATTCTAACTGAAATAAGTCACACAGAAAAAGAAACATCATAAGATATCAGTAATACACGGAATGTAAACTTGGCTACACAGGAACTGAATTACAGAACAGAACAGGGTCTCAAATTTAGAACACCAACTTATGCTTGCTTAAGGGTAAAGGTGAGTTGGGGTGCTGCATAAAACCAGAGATTGAAATGAGCACAGATAAACTTCCTTAGGCCAAATATGGAATAGACAAGAGCTACTCCTTGCTCAACGAAATGAACTCAACACCGCATATTAAACGCCTAAGAATGTACCTGACTAGTAAGTATCGTAAAACCTATGGATTGCTATGTCTCTGAAAGAGAATCAAGCATGTGTACAGGGGCATAAACGCAGCAGTGATAGGATTGGAGAGGTTCGGTGAGCAAATGAAGACCCTTTGAAGTCATATTGCATGGTACCCATTACACGGGTCTCAACTCTCCAGGTTTAAGGTATTCTGCCTTCAGCTAAAACATGCATGTGGAACCCAAGTATGATCAACCATGTGAACGGGAGACGTGTTCAAATATGTCTCAGTTTTCCTCCCCTGGTACTCGGGTGCAACTTTCCAGACGCTGTACTAACACTCTCCCCACTTGGAGAGTCAGCGCCTTTAACCTCCTGTTTGGCCCAGTTTGCAATTTCTGCGGAAGATGAACAGGAATAGCGAGAACCAATGAGAGACTAGCTGGAGGTGTCTGGACGGGCAAATTTAACTCTCATTTCCCACCAGGAAGAGGAAATAACCAAAGGCTCAGCGTGCCGTACCGGAACCAGATGAGGGCCTGAAGCCATCCTGCGGTATTGCGGCCAGCTCACAAGAAAGCGAGTTGAAGAAAGGAGCTCAGGGGCACTGTAATTCACAAACCTGCAGAGTTATAAATGACAGCTATCGTCCAAAAATAGACTGAAGTAAGGCTGCCAAGAGGACTTGAAAGCGGGGCAGAATTGCAGGAAACCGATTTCAGGAGGTAGACTGGAATTGCATTGAAAGCATAGGAAAAGAGGCAGAACGTCCACAATGATGCACTTGGCCAAAAAGGGCGTATGCGTTTTTTCCTGAATATATTCAGGAAAAAACGCATACGCCCTTTTTGGCCAACCAAGCAAGCTTGCAAAGGAAATCTGCACTACAATGAAGTCTCACTTCCCCCCGGTCAAAAGGGCCATCTGAAAAAAGTGTAAAATCCAGAAAGGCAGGACAGGCCATGGAGAACTGGGAGCCTTGTTATGCTGATGGGCGGGATGTAAATTGCCAACAACCACTCGGGAGAAGTGTATGGTGTTTCCTGAAACATCTAAAAAACAAAGCAACAGAACCTAGGGCACTTCCACTTATGGTCCTATAGCTTAGGGAAATTAAAATCAAAAAGACACAGCCACCCCAAAGTTTGGAACGGCTCCGTTTACAAGAACCTCGTTTACAGTACAAGTTCAACATCGCAGAAAGTGAAAAATGGAGAAAGAAGTTGTGGTATTTACTTACAAAGCAATATCACTCAGCAATGAAATCTGTGTCATCAGGCCCTTAGCAGCACAATGAGTGGATTCAGGTATGATGATTCTAACTGAAATAAGTCACACAGAAAAAGAAACATCATAAGATATCAGTAATACACGGAATGTAAACTTGGCTACACAGGAACTGAATTACAGAACAGAACAGGGTCTTAAATTTAGAAAACCAACTTATGCTTGCTTAAGGGGAAAGGTGAGTTGGGGTGCTGCATAAAACCAGAGATTGAAATGAGCACAGATAATGTTCCTTAAGCCAAATATGGAATAGACAAGAGCTACTCCTTGCTCAACGAAATGGACTCAAAACCCCATATTCAACGCCTAAGAATGTACCTGACTAGTAAGTATCTTAAAACCTATGGATTGCTATGTCTCCAAAAGAGAATCAAGCGTGTGTACAGTTGCATAAACGCAGCAGTGATAGGATTGGAGAGGTTCGGTGAGCAAATGAAGACCCTTTGAAGTCATATTGCATGGTACTCATTACACGGGTCTCAACTCTCCAGGTTTAAGGTATTCTTCCTTCAGCTAAAACATGCATGTGGAACCCAGAGTATGATCAACCATGTGATCGGGAGACGTGTTCAAATATGTCTCAGTTTTCCTCCCCTGGTACTCGGGTGCAACATTCCAGACGCTTTACTAACACTCTCCCGACTTGGAGAGTCAGTCCCTTTAAACTCCTGTTTGGCCCAGTTTGCAATTTCTGCGGAAGATGAACAGGAATAGCGAGAACCAATGAGAGGCTAGCTGGAGGTGTCTGGACGGGCAAATTTAACTCTCATTTCCCACCAGGAAGAGGAATTAACCAAAGGCTCAGCATGCCGGGCCGGAACAAGATTAGGGCCTGAAGCCATCCTGCGGTGTTGCGGCCAGCTCACAAGAAAGCGAGTTGAAGAAAGGAGCTCAGGGGCACTGTAATTCACAAACCTGCAGAGTTATAAATGACAGCTATCGTCCAAAAATAGACTGAAGTAAGGCTGCCAAGAGGACTTGAAAGCGGGGCAGAATTGCAGGAAACCGATTTCAGGAGGTAGACTGGAATTGCATTGAAAGCATAGGAAAAGAGGCAGAACGTCCACAATGATGCACTTGGCCAAAAAGGGCGTATGCGTTTTTTCCTGAATATATTCAGGAAAAAACGCATATGCCCTTTTTGGCCAACCAAGCAAGCTTGCAAAGGAAATCTGCACTACAATGAAGTCTCACTTCCCCCCGGTCAAAAGGGCCATCTGAAAAAAGTGTAAAATCCAGAAAGGCAACAGGCCATTGAGAACTGGGAGCCTTGTTATGCTGATGGGAGGGATGTAAATTGCCAACAGACACTAGGTAGAAGTGTATGGTGTTTCCTGAAACATCTAAAAAACAAAGCAACAGAGCCTAGGGCACTTCCACTTATGGTCCTATAGCTTAGGGAAATTAAAATCAAAAAGACACAGCCACCCCAAAGTTTGGAACGGCTCTGTTTACAAGAACCTCGTTTACAGTACAAGTTCAACATCGCAGAAAGTGAAAAATGGATAAAAAAGTTGTGGTATTCAGTTACAAAACAATATCACTCAGCAATGAAATCTATGTCATCAGGCCCGTAGCAGCACAATGAGTGGATTCAGGTATGATGATTCTAACTGAAGTAAGTCACACAGAAAAAGAAACATCATAAGATATCACTAATACACGGAATGGAAACTTGCCTACACAGGAACTGAATTACAGAACAGAACAGGGTCTCAAATTTAGAAAACCAACTTATGCTTGCTTAAGGGTAAAGGTGAGTTGGGGTGCTGCATAAAACCAGAGATTGAAATGAGCACAGATAAACTTCCTTAGGCCAAATATGGAATAGACAAGAGCTACTCCTTGCTCAACGAAATGAACTCAACACCGCATATTAAACGCCTAAGAATGTACCTGACTAGTAAGTATCGTAAAACCTATGGATTGCTATGTCTCTGAAAGAGAATCAAGCATGTGTACAGGGGCATAAACGCAGCAGTGATAGGATTGGAGAGGTTCGGTGAGCAAATGAAGACCCTTTGAAGTCATATTGCATGGTACCCATTACACGGGTCTCAACTCTCCAGGTTTAAGGTATTCTGCCTTCAGCTAAAACATGCATGTGGAACCCAAGTATGATCAACCATGTGAACGGGAGACGTGTTCAAATATGTCTCAGTTTTCCTCCCCTGGTACTCGGGTGCAACTTTCCAGACGCTGTACTAACACTCTCCCCACTTGGAGAGTCAGCGCCTTTAACCTCCTGTTTGGCCCAGTTTGCAATTTCTGCGGAAGATGAACAGGAATAGCGAGAACCAATGAGAGACTAGCTGGAGGTGTCTGGACGGGCAAATTTAACTCTCATTTCCCACCAGGAAGAGGAAATAACCAAAGGCTCAGCGTGCCGTACCGGAACCAGATGAGGGCCTGAAGCCATCCTGCGGTATTGCGGCCAGCTCACAAGAAAGCGAGTTGAAGAAAGGAGCTCAGGGGCACTGTAATTCACAAACCTGCAGAGTTATAAATGACAGCTATCGTCCAAAAATAGACTGAAGTAAGGCTGCCAAGAGGACTTGAAAGCGGGGCAGAATTGCAGGAAACCGATTTCAGGAGGTAGACTGGAATTGCATTGAAAGCATAGGAAAAGAGGCAGAACGTCCACAATGATGCACTTGGCCAAAAAGGGCGTATGCGTTTTTTCCTGAATATATTCAGGAAAAAACGCATACGCCCTTTTTGGCCAACCAAGCAAGCTTGCAAAGGAAATCTGCACTACAATGAAGTCTCACTTCCCCCCGGTCAAAAGGGCCATCTGAAAAAAGTGTAAAATCCAGAAAGGCAGGACAGGCCATGGAGAACTGGGAGCCTTGTTATGCTGATGGGCGGGATGTAAATTGCCAACAACCACTCGGGAGAAGTGTATGGTGTTTCCTGAAACATCTAAAAAACAAAGCAACAGAACCTAGGGCACTTCCACTTATGGTCCTATAGCTTAGGGAAATTAAAATCAAAAAGACACAGCCACCCCAAAGTTTGGAACGGCTCCGTTTACAAGAACCTCGTTTACAGTACAAGTTCAACATCGCAGAAAGTGAAAAATGGAGAAAGAAGTTGTGGTATTTACTTACAAAGCAATATCACTCAGCAATGAAATCTGTGTCATCAGGCCCTTAGCAGCACAATGAGTGGATTCAGGTATGATGATTCTAACTGAAATAAGTCACACAGAAAAAGAAACATCATAAGATATCAGTAATACACGGAATGTAAACTTGGCTACACAGGAACTGAATTACAGAACAGAACAGGGTCTTAAATTTAGAAAACCAACTTATGCTTGCTTAAGGGGAAAGGTGAGTTGGGGTGCTGCATAAAACCAGAGATTGAAATGAGCACAGATAATGTTCCTTAAGCCAAATATGGAATAGACAAGAGCTACTCCTTGCTCAACGAAATGGACTCAAAACCCCATATTCAACGCCTAAGAATGTACCTGACTAGTAAGTATCTTAAAACCTATGGATTGCTATGTCTCCAAAAGAGAATCAAGCGTGTGTACAGTTGCATAAACGCAGCAGTGATAGGATTGGAGAGGTTCGGTGAGCAAATGAAGACCCTTTGAAGTCATATTGCATGGTACTCATTACACGGGTCTCAACTCTCCAGGTTTAAGGTATTCTTCCTTCAGCTAAAACATGCATGTGGAACCCAGAGTATGATCAACCATGTGATCGGGAGACGTGTTCAAATATGTCTCAGTTTTCCTCCCCTGGTACTCGGGTGCAACATTCCAGACGCTTTACTAACACTCTCCCGACTTGGAGAGTCAGTCCCTTTAAACTCCTGTTTGGCCCAGTTTGCAATTTCTGCGGAAGATGAACAGGAATAGCGAGAACCAATGAGAGGCTAGCTGGAGGTGTCTGGACGGGCAAATTTAACTCTCATTTCCCACCAGGAAGAGGAATTAACCAAAGGCTCAGCATGCCGGGCCGGAACAAGATTAGGGCCTGAAGCCATCCTGCGGTGTTGCGGCCAGCTCACAAGAAAGCGAGTTGAAGAAAGGAGCTCAGGGGCACTGTAATTCACAAACCTGCAGAGTTATAAATGACAGCTATCGTCCAAAAATAGACTGAAGTAAGGCTGCCAAGAGGACTTGAAAGCGGGGCAGAATTGCAGGAAACCGATTTCAGGAGGTAGACTGGAATTGCATTGAAAGCATAGGAAAAGAGGCAGAACGTCCACAATGATGCACTTGGCCAAAAAGGGCGTATGCGTTTTTTCCTGAATATATTCAGGAAAAAACGCATATGCCCTTTTTGGCCAACCAAGCAAGCTTGCAAAGGAAATCTGCACTACAATGAAGTCTCACTTCCCCCCGGTCAAAAGGGCCATCTGAAAAAAGTGTAAAATCCAGAAAGGCAACAGGCCATTGAGAACTGGGAGCCTTGTTATGCTGATGGGAGGGATGTAAATTGCCAACAGACACTAGGTAGAAGTGTATGGTGTTTCCTGAAACATCTAAAAAACAAAGCAACAGAGCCTAGGGCACTTCCACTTATGGTCCTATAGCTTAGGGAAATTAAAATCAAAAAGACACAGCCACCCCAAAGTTTGGAACGGCTCTGTTTACAAGAACCTCGTTTACAGTACAAGTTCAACATCGCAGAAAGTGAAAAATGGATAAAAAAGTTGTGGTATTCAGTTACAAAACAATATCACTCAGCAATGAAATCTATGTCATCAGGCCCGTAGCAGCACAATGAGTGGATTCAGGTATGATGATTCTAACTGAAGTAAGTCACACAGAAAAAGAAACATCATAAGATATCACTAATACACGGAATGGAAACTTGCCTACACAGGAACTGAATTACAGAACAGAACAGGGTCTCAAATTTAGAAAACCAACTTATGCTTGCTTAAGGGTAAAGGTGAGTTGGGGTGCTGCATAAAACCAGAGATTGAAATGAGCACAGATAAAGTTCCTTAAGCCAAATATGGAATAGACAAGAGCTACTCCTTGCTCAACGAAATGGACTCAACACCGCATATTAAACGCCTAAGAATGTACCTGACTAGTAAGTATCTTAAAACCTATGGATTGCTATGTCTCCGAAAGAGAATCAAGCATGTGTACAGGGGCATAAACGCAGCAGTGATAGGATTGGAGAGGTTCGGTGAGCAAATGAAGACCCTTTGAAGTCATATTGCATGGTACCCATTCCACGGGTTTCAACTACCCAGGTTTTAGGTATTCTTCCTTCAGCTAAAACATGCATGTGGAACCCAGAGTATGATCAACCATGTGATCGGGAGACGTGTTCAAATATGTCTCAGTTTTCGTACCCTGGTACTCGGGTGCAACATTCCAGACGCTTTACTAACACTATCCCCACTTGGAGAGTCAGCACCTTTAACCTCCTGTTTGGCCCAGTTTGCAATTTCTGCGGAAGATGAACAGGAATAGCGAGAACCAATGAGAGACTAGCTGGAGGTGTCTGGACGGGCAAATTTAACTCTCATTTCCCACCAGGAAGAGGAATTAACCAAAGGCTCAGCGTACCGTGCCGGAACCAGATTAGGGCCTGAAGCCATCCTGCGGTGTTGCGGCCAGCTCACAAGAAAGCGAGTTGAAGAAAGGAGCTCAGGGGCACTGTAACTCACAAACCTGCAGAGTTATAAATGACAGCTATCGTCCAAAAATAGACTGAAGTAAGGCTGCCAAGAGGACTTGAAAGCGGGGCAGAATTGCAGGAAACCGATTTCAGGAGGTAGACTGGAATTGCATTGAAAGCATAGGAAAAGAGGCAGAACGTCCACAATGATGCACTTGGCCAAAAAGGGCGTATGCGTTTTTTCCTGAATATATTCAGGAAAAAACGCATACGCCCTTTTTGGCCAACCAAGCAAGCTTGCAAAGGAAATCTGCACTACAATGAAGTCTCACTTCCCCCCGGTCAAAAGGGCCATCTGAAAAAAGTGTAAAATCCAGAAAGGCAGGACAGGCCATGGAGAACTGGGAGCCTTGTTATGCTGATGGGCGGGATGTAAATTGCCAACAGACACTCGGGAGAAGTGTATGGTGTTTCCTGAAACATCTAAAAAACAAAGCAACAGAGCCTAGGACACTTCCACTTATGGTCCTATAGCTTAGGGAAATTAAAATCAAAAAGACACAGCCACCCCAAAGTTTGGGACGCCTCCGTTTACAAGAACCCCGTTTACCGTACAAGTTCAATATCACAGAAAGTGAAAAATGGATAAAGAACTTGTGGTACTTACGTACAATGCAGTATCACTCAGCAATGAAATCTATGTCATCAGGCCCGTAGCAGCATAATGAGTGGATTCAGGTACGATGATTCTAACTGAAATAAGTCACACAGAAAAAGAAACATCATAAGATATCACTAATACACGGAATGTAAACTTGGCTACACAGGATCTGCATTCCAAAACAGAACAGGGTCTCAAATTTAGAAAACCAACTTATGCTTGCTTAAGGGGAAAGGTGAGTTGGGGTGCTGCATAAAACCAGAGATTGAAATGAGCACAGATAAAGTTCCTTAAGCCAAATATGGAATAGACAAGAGCTACTCCTTGCTCAACGAAATGGACTCAAAACCCCATATTAAACGCCTAAGAATGTACCTGACTAGTAAGTATCTTAACACCTATGGATTGCTATGTCTCCAAAAGAGAATCAAGCATGTGTACAGGGGCATAAACGCAGCAGTGATAGGATTGGAGAGGTTCGGTGAGCAAATGAAGACCCTTTGAAGTCATATTGCATGGTACCCATTACACGGGTCTCAACTCTCCAGTTTTAAGGTATTCTTCCTTCAGCTAAAACATGCATGTGGAACCTAGAGTATGATCAACCATGTGAACGGGAGACGTGTTCAAATATGTCTCAGTTTTCGTACCCTGGTACTCGGGTGCAACATTCCAGACGCTTTACTAACACTCTCCCGACTTGGAGAGTCAGTCCCTTTAACCTCCTGTTTGGCCCAGTTTGCAATTTCTGCGGAAGATGAACAGGAATAGCGAGAACCAATGAGAGGCTAGCTGGAGGTGTCTGGACGGGCAAATTTAACTCTCATTTCCCACCAGGAAGAGGAATTAACCAAAGGCTCAGCATGCCGGGCCGGAACAAGATTAGGGCCTGAAGCCATCCTGTGGTGTTGCGGCCAGGTCACAAGAAAGCGAGTTGAAGAAAGGAGCTCAGGGGCACTGTAACTCACAAACCTGCAGAGTTATAAATGACAGCTATCGTCCAAAAATAGACTGAAGTAAGGCTGCCAAGAGGACTTGAAAGCGGGGCAGAATTGCAGGAAACCGATTTCAGGAGGTAGACTGGAATTGCATTGAAAGCATAGGAAAAGAGGCAGAACGTCCACAATGATGCACTTGGCCAAAAAGGGCGTATGCGTTTTTTCCTGAATATATTCAGGAAAAAACGCATACGCCCTTTTTGGCCAACCAAGCAAGCTTGCAAAGGAAATCTGCACTACAATGAAGTCTCACTTCCCCCCGGTCAAAAGGGCCATCTGAAAAAAGTGTAAAATCCAGAAAGGCAACAGGCCATTGAGAACTGGGAGCCTTGTTATGCTGATGGGCGGGATGTGAATTGCCAACAACCACTGGGGAGAAGTGTATGGTGTTTCCTGAAACATCTAAAAAACAAAGCAACAGAACCTAGGGCACTTCCACTTATGGTCCTATAGCTTAGGGAAATTAAAATAAAAAGACACAGCCACCCCAAAGTTTGAAACGGCTCTGTTTACAGGAACCTCGTTTACAGTACAAGTTCAACATCGCAGAAAGTGAAAAATGGATAAAGAAGTTGTGGTATTTACCTACCAAGCAATATCACTCAGCAATGAAATCTGTGTCATCAGGCCCTTAGCAGCACAATGAGTGGATTCAGGTATGATGATTCTAACTGAAGTAAGTCACACAGAAAAAGAAACATCATAAGATATCAGTAATACACGGAATGGAAACTTGGCTACAGAGGAACTGAATTACAGAACAGAACAGGGTCTCAAATTTAGAAAACCAACTTATGCTTGCTTAAGGGTAAAGGTGAGTTGGGGTGCTGCATAAAACCAGAGATTGAAATGAGCACAGATAAAGTTCCTTAAGCCAAATATGGAATAGACAAGAGCTACTCCTTTCTCAACGAAATGGACTCAAAACCCCATATTAAACGCCTAAGAATGTACCTGACTAGTAAGTATCTTAAAACCTATGGATTGCTATGTCTCCGAAGGGGAATCAAGCATGTGTACAGGGGCATAAACGCAGCAGTGATAGGATTGGAGAGGTTCGGTGAGCAAATGAAGACCCTTTGAAGTCATATTGCATGGTACCCATTCCACGGGTTTCAACTACCCAGGTTTTAGGTATTCTTCCTTCAGCTAAAACATGCATGTGGAACCCAGAGTATGATCAACCATGTGATCGGGAGACGTGTTCAAATATGTCTCAGTTTTCGTACCCTGGTACTCGGGTGCAAATTTCCAGACGCTTTACTAACACTCTCCCCACTTGGAGAGTCAGCGCCTTTAACCTCCTGTTTGGCCCAGTTTGCAATTTCTGCGGAAGATGAACAGGAATAGCGAGAACCAATGAGAGGCTAGCTGGAGGTGTCTGGACGGGCAAATTTAACTCTCATTTCCCACCAGGAAGAGGAAATAACCAAAGGCTCAGCGTGCCGTACCGGAACCAGATTAGGGCCTGAAGCCATCCTGCGGTGTTGCGGCCAGCTCACAAGAAAGCGAGTTGAAGAAAGGAGCTCAGGGGCACTGTAATTCACAAACCTGCAGAGTTATAAATGACAGCTATCGTCCAAAAATAGACTGAAGTAAGGCTGCCAAGAGGACTTGAAAGCGGGGCAGAATTGCAGGAAACCGATTTCAGGAGGTAGACTGGAATTGCATTGAAAGCATAGGAAAAGAGGCAGAACGTCCACAATGATGCACTTGGCCAAAAAGGGCGTATGCGTTTTTTCCTGAATATATTCAGGAAAAAACGCATACGCCCTTTTTGGCCAACCAAGCAAGCTTGCAAAGGAAATCTGCACTACAATGAAGTCTCACTTCCCCCCGGTCAAAAGGGCCATCTGAAAAAAGTGTAAAATCCAGAAAGGCAGGACAGGCCATGGAGAACTGGGAGCCTTGTTATGCTGATGGGCGGGATGTAAATTGCCAACAACCATTGGGGAGAAGTGTATGGTGTTTCCTGAAACATCTAAAAAACAAAGCAACAGAGCCTAGGGCACTTCCACTTATGGTCCTATAGCTTAGGGAAATTAAAATCAAAAAGACACAGCCACCCCAAATTTGGGACTCCTCCGTTTACAAGAACCTCGTTTACCGTACAAGTTCAATATCACAGAAAGTGAAAAATGGATAAAGAACTTGTGGTACTTACGGACAATGCAGTATCACTCAGCAATGAAATCTATGTCATCAGGCCCGTAGCAGCATAATGAGTGGATTCAGGTACGATGATTCTAACTGAAATAAGTCACACAGAAAAAGAAACATCATAAGATATCACTAATACACGGAATGTAAACTTGGCTACACAGGAACTGCATTCCAAAACAGAACAGGGTCTCAAATTTAGAAAACCAACTTATGCTTGCTTAAGGGGAAAGGTGAGTTGGGGTGCTGCATAAAACCAGAGATTGAAATGAGCACAGATAAAGTTCCTTAAGCCAAATATGGAATAGACAGGAGCTACTCCTTGCTCAACCAAATGGACTCAAAACCCCATATTAAACGCCTAAGAATGTACCTGACTAGTAAGTATCTTAAAACCTATGGATTGCTATGTCTCCGAAAGAGAATCAAGCATGTGTACAGGGGCATAAACGCAGCAGTGATAGGATTGGAGAGGATCGGTGAGCAAATGAAGACCCTTTGAAGTCATATTGCATGGTACCCATTCCACGGGTTTCAACTACCCAGGTTTAAGGTATTCTTCCTTCAGCTAAAACATGCATGTGGAACCTACAGTATGATCAACCATGTGATCGGGAGACGTGTTCAAATATGTCTCAGTTTTCCTCCCCTGGTACTCAGGTGCAACATTCCAGACGCTTTACTAACACTCTCCCCACTTGGAGAGTCAGCGCCTTTAACCTCCTGTTTGGCCCAGTTTGCAATTTCTGCGGAAGATGAACAGGAATAGCGAGAACCAATGAGAGGCTAGCTGGAGGTGTCTGGACGGGCAAATTTAACTCTCATTTCCCACCAGGAAGAGGAATTAACCAAAGGCTCACCATGCCGGGCCGGAACCAGATTAGGGCCTAAAGCCATCCTGCGGTGTTGCGGCCAGGTCACAAGAAAGCGAGTTGAAGAAAGGAGCTCAGGGGCACTGTAATTCACAAACCTGCAGAGTTATAAATGACAGCTATCGTCCAAAAATAGACTGAAGTAAGGCTGCCAAGAGGACTTGAAAGCGGGGCAGAATTGCAGGAAACCGATTTCAGGAGGTAGACTGGAATTGCATTGAAAGCATAGGAAAAGAGGCAGAACGTCCACAATGATGCACTTGGCCAAAAAGGGCGTATGCGTTTTTTCCTGAATATATTCAGGAAAAAACGCATACGCCCTTTTTGGCCAACCAAGCAAGCTTGCAAAGGAAATCTGCACTACAATGAAGTCTCACTTCCCCCCGGTCAAAAGGGCCATCTGAAAAAAGTGTAAAATCCAGAAAGGCAGGACAGGCCACGGAGAACTGGGAGCCTTGTTATGCTGATGGGCGGGATGTAAATTGCCAACAGACACTCCGGAGAAGTGTATGGTGTTTCCTGAAACATCTAAAAAACAAAGCAACAGAGCCTAGGGCACTGCCACTTATGGTCCTATAGCTTAGGGAAATTAAAATCAAAAAGACACAGCCACCCCAAAGTTTGGGACGCCTCTGTTTACAAGAACCTCGTTTACAGTACAAGTTCAACATCGCAGAAAGTGAAAAATGGATAAAGAATTTGTGGTATTTACTTACAAAGCAATATCACTCAGCAATGAAATCTGTGTCATCAGGCCCTTAGCAGCACAATGAGTGGATTCAGGTATGATGATTCTAACTGAAATAAGTCACACAGAAAAAGAAACATCATAAGATATCAGTAATACACGGAATGTAAACTTGGCTACACAGGAACTGAATTACAGAACAGAACAGGGTCTCAAATTTAGAAAACCAACTTATGCTTGCTTAAGGGTAAAGGTGAGTTGGGGTGCTGCATAAAACCAGAGATTGAAATGAGCACAGATAAAGTTCCTTAAGCCAAATATGGAATAGACAAGAGCTACTCCTTGCTCAACGAAATGGACTCAACACCGCATATTAAACGCCTAAGAATGTACCTGACTAGAAAGTATCTTAAAACCTATGGATTGCTATGTCTCCGAAAGAGAATCAAGCATGTGTACAGGGGCATGAACGCAGCAGTGATAGGATTGGAGAGGTTCGGTGAGCAAATGAAGACCCTTTGAAGTCATATTGCATGGTACCCATTACACGGGTCTCAACTCTCCAGGTTTAAGGTATTCTTCCTTCAGCTGAAACATGCATGTGGAACCCAGAGTATGATCAACCGTGTGAACGGGAGACGTGTTCAAATATGTCTCAGTTTTCCTCCCCTGGTACTCGGGTGCAACATTCCAGACCCTTTACTAACACTCTCCCGACTTGGAGAGTCAGCGCCTTTAACCTCCTGTTTGGCCCAGTTTGCAATTTCTGCGGAAGATGAACAGCAATAGGGAGAACCATTGAGAGACTAGCTGGAGGTGTCTGGACGGGCAAATTTAACTCTCATTTCCCACCAGGAAGAGGAAATAACCAAAGGCTCAGCGTGCCGTGCCGGAAACATATTAGGGCCTGAAGCCATCCTGCGGTGTTGCGGCCAGCTCAAAAGAAAGCGAGTTGAAGAAAGGAGCTCAGGGTATCTGTAATTCACAAACCTGCAGAGTTATAAATGACAGCTATCGTCCAAAAATATACTGAAGTAATGCTGCCAAGAGGACTTGAAAGCGGGGCAGAATTGCAGGATACCGATTTCAGGAGGTAGACTGGAATTGCATTGAAAGCATAGGAAAAGAGGCAGAACGTCCACAATGATGCACTTTGCCAAAAGGGCGTATGCGTTTTTTCCTGAATATATTCAGGAAAAAACGCATACGCCCTTTTTGGCCAACCAAGCAAGCTTGCAAAGGAAATCTGCACTACAATGAAGTCTCACTTCCCCCCGGTCAAAAGGGCCATCTGAAAAAAGTGTAAAACCCAGAAAGGCAGGACAGGCCATGGAGAACTGGGAGCCTTGTTATGCTGATGGGCGGGATGTAAATTGCCAACAGACACTCGGGAGATGTGTATGGTGTTTCCTGAAACATCTAAAAAACAAAGCAACAGAGCCTAGGGCACTTCCACTTATGGTCCTATAGCTTAGGGAAATTAATATCAAAAAGACACAGCAACCCCAAAATTTGGGATGGCTCTTTTTACAGAAATCTCTTCTACGGCACAGGTTAAATATCCCAGAGAGCAAATAATGGATAAAGAAGTTGCGGTACTTATGTACAACAGAATACCACTCAGCAATGAAATCTATGTCACCAGGCCCGTACCAGCATAATGAGTGCATTGAGGCACGATGATTCTAAGTGAAATAAGTCACACAGAAAAAGAAACATCATAAGGTATCACTAATACACGGAATGTGAACTTGGCTACACATGAACTGAATTACAAAACAGAACAGGGTCTCAAGTTTAGAAAACCAACTTATGCCTGCTTAAGGGGGAAGGTGAGTTGGGGTGCTGCATAAAAGCAGAGTTTGAAATTAGCACAGATACCGTTCCATAAGCCAAATATGTAATAGACAAGAGCTACCCCTTGCTCAACGAAATGGATTCAACAATGAGGTATCACCTCACACCTGGTAGAATAGGCATCATTGAAAATCTACAAACAAAAAATGCTGGAAAGGGTGTGGAGAAAAGGAACCCTCTTCCACTATTGTTGGGAATATAAATTGATACAGTCATTATGGAGAACAATATGGAATTTCTTAAGAAACTAACAATAGAATTACCATATGATACAGCAATCCCAGTACTGGACATATACCCAGACAAAACCATAAATCAAAAAGAGTCATTCACCGCAATGTTCATTGCATCACTATTTACAATATCGAGGTAATGGAAGCAACCTAAATGCCCACAGACAGACGAATGCATAAAGCTGTGGTACATATATAAAATGGAATAATACTCAGCCATGAAAAGGAATGAAATTGGGTCATTTGTAGAGACGTCGATGGATCTAGAGACTGTCATACAGAGTGAAGTAAGTCAGAAAGAGAAAAACAAATCTTGTATATTCATGCATATATGTGGAACCTAGAAAAACTGTACAGATTAACCATTTTGCAAGGCATAAATAGAGCAACAGATGTAGACAACAAACGTATGGACAACAAGGGGGGAAAGCTGTTGGGGGGGTGGTGGTGGGAGGAGTTGAGAGACTGGGATTGGCATGTATACATTTATATGTATAAAATAGATAACCAATAAGAACCTGCTGTATAAAAATATAAAATAAAATTCAAAATTAAAAAGAAGTAAAATTTAAAAAATAAAACAGAAAAAACAATTATTCCCTGCACATACATGTATTTATATGAATAAATTATTTCCATGCTTATATCTGTAAATACAAAAAAGAGGAATAAAATCTACCTTGAACCAAAAACGAAAAAGAGAAAAAAAACACAGAACCCACCAGTTACACAGAGGAAAACCATATCAGGGCACTTGCTCCAGTTGTAAACAATTCTGAAGTTGGTCAGTGGTGGGGAATCGTCTCCCATTCAGCCAGCAGCCCCCACGCAACAAGCGTCCTCATTGCAAAGCTGGGGCACCGTGCCGAGGCATCTGTGAGTAAACGTGAGCTGAGCCCCAGGCCAGTTGCTGCTGAACTATTCCCACCCGTCCCAGGTAAAACACCTGAATATATACAAGGACTTGAAAGCCTAGAGGAAGGGCCATAGAGCCACACGAGTGACAGCATGCCGGCCGACTTGGTGCCTGCAGGCCAGCCAGGATGGTCCTGGCCCTGGGTGCTCTTCTGGAAGATTTCCATTTCCCTGCCTGAGATACCCGTCCTGTCCCTGCCCCCACTGCTTTTTTCCTTCCTCACCTCTGCCCAGGGAGAAATTCCAGCAGCAGGTATGGGTGACACATCCTCTTCTTTAGCAGGTGGCAGCCTGGCAACTGCTGCAGAAAGTCCAGCAGAGCCCCACTCACACTGGGCCACCCACAAAGCCGTGGCCTCTCACTCCCTCCCACCAGCCCAGCCCCGAGACTGCTGACAGGGCAGAGAAAATGGCGTCAGGCACGGCTGCAGGGGCTCTTGCTGCCTGGAGTGGTATTTATATTGATCTCAACCCAGGCACACCTGGGGAGGGCTGGCCGGCACGGTAAGGCTGCCCAGGTCAGCCAATCATCACCCCTCAGGGGCTCACAGTTGCAGAAAATGGAACTTGCTGAACCGGCCAGGTCCAAGGAACAGGTGTGGGCTCCTGAGAGTCAGGATAGACAAGGGGCTGCAGCTTTGGCTTGTTTTCTAATCATTTTATCTGGCCCATGAGTGGGAGACAACTTCAAGAAAACCCTCTCCTAATGAGAGGAACCCAGGAGTCAGGGAGAGGAGGGGTGGGTGGTGGTTGGAGACAGAGGCCTGGTGCCCCGGGTGCAGTGGAAGTCTCTGGAAGACCAGGTGGAGGGAGGCCTCACGGAGTGATGCCCAGGGTCACAGACTTGTCGCAGCTGCTGTTTGTTAGTTCAAGTCCTGCTCTGAGGTGCTCTGTGTCAGCTCTGAGCGACAGGTGAGCTGGGGGTGCTCTGCAATGAGGGCTATGTGCACGGTTCCTGTGTGCCCAGCCCTGCCACGGTACCTGCAAGGGTAGCTCTGTATCCTGGGAGGGGCCTGACCACGAGAGCCCCGTGGGCTGGGGTGGGGGTGGGATACCTGCCCAGGTGAGCTCCATATTCTGGGATTGGTCTGACCACGAGAGCCCCATGGGCTGCTGGGGACCTGGTAAAGGATGTCAGGACAGTCAGTGAAGCCACCGAGGATATACCTCCAGTTGCTCCTAATTCCTACACCCTGCTGGTCATTCTACCAACCACCAGGACATGGTATTCTGTATTAGTCTTCAATGATGCCTTCTTTTGTATTCCATTAGTCCCAGAGTCACAAGAAATTTTGGCTTGTGAGTGGCAGGACTCAACATACAACTAAAACAATACTTCCGGGCCGTCTGGCCCCAAGGGTGCAAAAATTCCCACACCATCTTTGGGGAAAGCTTAGCTAAAGACCTAAAAGTTCTACCTCTGGAAAAGGAAACCCTCCTTCAATATGCAGACGACATTCTGATCACCAGCCCTACTAAGGAGGCCTCTGAACTACCAAGCCAATAAAGGATAGAAGTTGTCCAAGAAAAAGCTCAAATATCACAGACTGCGGTGACCTGCCTGGGCTTCATTCTCACAGAAGGTCAGAGAAGCCCATCCCAGGAAAGGGAAGAAACCATTTTCAGCCTTACCCCTTTCTAAAACTAGAAGACAGCTTAGGGGTTCCTGGGGAGGCCAGGGTTTGCTGCTTCTGGATCCCTAGCTACAGTCTACTAGCTGGGCCTCTATATGAAACACTGAAAGGAAAAGATGATGATCCTTTTGAATAGAATCCAGAAGTGGCCTTTCAAGAATGGAAAGAGCAGTCAATTCAGACCCTTGCCCTGGAACTCCCAATTTAGCTAAACCCTTTGACCTTTACATTCCCGGTGAAAGGTGAATCGCCATTGGAGAATTAGTGCAAAAACTGGGACCACTTGAAATGGAACAATGCAAGAATGCCATCCAGGTAGGATAAACTACGGTCACTAAGGGGCTTGGCCCACTGCCACATCTGGCCAAGATACTGGCGGTATCTAAAAACCTGGAAATCAGCAGCCCAAAAGGCCACCTCCCTCCTAAGGGAAAAGGACCCCACGTGGTGATCCTAACCACCAACCATGCCCTGAAGTTGCAGGGTTCGCTCCGTGGGCACACCGACCTCGAGTGAGGAGGCCCTCCAACTCCAACATCCAGAGAGATAACCGGGGGCAACAGGGCACCATGACGACTCGTGTGAACATCACTTGACCTGGAGTTTCTCTCATAAAACAACAAGAGTGTGTCCCAAAAGAGTAGACTACTGCTTGCAGGACTTACTGCACCCAGAGGGGAGCTAATAATCTTGGCGGGGGAACAGTATACCACACTGTCACCATAGAAAAGCCTACAGACACCATGATGATGGTGGCCAATAAGACCGGCTGGACTCCTGTTTACTTCAAAAGGCTGTTGACTCAGTAGCCATCATGGTCCTTGATCACCACTGACCCTGGACTGTCTGGGAGTTGAGCGGGCAGGGCTCTGACACCTGGTGCTGTTTGTACGTTAATTCAGGGGCCTAACTGAAGAAAGCGCAGACTACTGGTCAGAGCATCTAGGCTGGCAGAGACGGTCAGCCTAAGGTGGCCGAACAAATGTGGGGCGGGGTGAAACCGGCCCCCACAGCGTCTCTGCACATCTCTTTCCTGGACCCTTAAAGGTCATTAGAATCTATAACACTTCCAATGCTGGTGCTCAGGTGGACGAGCAGGGAGGCAGGGGTCCTGGGGACAATCAACGTCACCGGGAGGCTGCTGGGGAGAAGCTCTGACCCTCGCCCCAGGGTATGAGGGCTCCCAACTCAGCACTCAGCAGTTACAGAAGAAGGGTCTGCACCCTCAGCACTCCAAGAATGAGGAACGGGACAAAAGGCAGAGGAGGGGTTTGTCCCCAGCAAAGCCCATTAAAAATCCCTGGGAGATAAAAATAGAATCTGGGCAATAAAGTCAAGTCTAACCTTTTTTATCCTTTGTGCTTTGTCTAATTTCACGTGCTCCTAGGGTCCCGCATGCAGAGGTTCCACACCCGGCACTTCAGACCAGATTTCCTAGTGCAGAATGGCTGGGTCGACACCTCAGCTCCTGGGGACCAGTGCAGACTCCACGATATAGAGCCTGAGCTACAGCCAACCCGGCCCTCGAGAGCTCCGCCGCCTCCCTCCCTCCCACTGACTCTGACAGGATCTCTACACAGCAGCCCAGCCCACAGCCCACGGGGTAGTGCATGCTCTCACCTCTCCATTCTCTGATCAAAATATAAAGTTTCCTTTGCTTGTGAACCAAACTCAGTCTCGATCTGTTGGCCCCAATGACACTGGGCAGGGGGACACTTGTTGGGGTCCACTCTGGAGGATCAGTAACAGAAATTGAGACTATTGTAACCTCAATGAACAGATGTGTGAGCCAAACTGTAGTTAACATAGAACAGTGTATAAGGCTCGGGTAAAATAAGATGTTTTTAACACTTCCATTTGATATTTCCATCACTTTTTATAAGCAAGTTCAGTGAAAAGGTTTGTCTTATTTGTCAGGTCAATATTAGAGAAACAAAGTGATTTCTTTCCAAGGATGTACAGCTAATAATCTTGGTTAAACCTTCAATCTTGTTTTAAATGCTTTTCCATTGAAAATGATACCTCTCTTTCAGCTCCCCCATTTCTGAGAAGTATAAAATCTTATAATTTATTATTATCAAAGGGGAAAGGTGGGAGGAGGGATAAATTAACAGTTTGGAATGAACACATACACACTGCTATGTATAAAATAGATCATCAACAAGGAACTACTGTATAGCACAGGGAACTACACTCAACATTTTGCAATAACCTATAAGGGGAAATAATCTGAAAAAGAATAGAT
The DNA here is from genome assembly GCF_949987515.2 of Delphinus delphis. NCBI lineage: Eukaryota > Metazoa > Chordata > Mammalia > Artiodactyla > Delphinidae > Delphinus > Delphinus delphis. The sequence goes on from NW_027193031.1 coordinate 83,750, forward strand.
ATTTTTATTGACATCATCTATCAATGACAGTTAAAGTGTAGCCTAAGGGAAGCTGGTGGTGAGTGCTTCTGACCCTGAAGACTTCAATCATCTAAAGTTTGGACTCTGCCTACTTCCCAAGGCCCTTAATGAACATATGTGTAGCCGTAGCTTAAAAACTTCCCCAGTTTGGGTTTCGGGGAGACACTGATTTTGAAAAAGCCCTGGTGTTCTCCTTACATGAATGGGACTCTTCCTACTGCTAAAACATGTCTGTCACACCCAGAGGATGGTATACCATCTGATCGGGAAGAGTTTGGAAAAGGCATCTCATCTCCTCATCTCCTGGTGCTCGGGTTCACCCCTCCAGCGTCTTTACTAACAGTCTCCCCACTTGGAGATGTCAGCACTGTCAACATCCTGTTGCGTACAGTTTGGAATTTGTCCAGAGGATGAAGCGGAAGGATGAGGAACAATGAGAGACAAGTCCTAGGTGTTCAGACAGGCACATGTCACTCTAATTTCCAATCAGGAAGACGAATTGACCAAAGGCTAGGGTTGCCCATGGAAACAGTATAGGGCTTGAGGAAATCCCGCTGCTTTGTGGCCAGTTCCCATAAACACGAGTTGAACAATGGAACTCAGGGGCAGTAAAATTCACAAAACTGCAGAGTTGAAAATATCCATCACTGAAAAATGTCTTGAGGAAAGTCAGAGAAAAGGACTTGTAAGCAAGGGAGAATGGCAGGAAAGGGATTTGAGGAGGTAGAAAGGACTCGCCATTAAGCACAAGAAAAGGAGCTGAACATTGCCAACATTGCCAACATTGCAGTTGGCCAAAAAGGGTGTATGCGTTCTTTTCTGTATATATTCAAGAAAAGGGCATACACTTTTTTAGCCAACCAAACAGGTGGGCACTGGAAGTCAATACTACAAAAGATATCACTTCGCATCAGTCAGAAGAGCCATCCTCATAAAGCATAAACAACAGAAACGCAGGACAGGGCAACGAGAAGAGGGAGCCCTGTGAGACTTATAGTGGAAATGTATATTGCCAACGGCCATTCTGGAGAAGTGTATTGTGTTTACTAAAGCATCTAAAAAATGAGCTACAGAGCATAGGGCACTTGCACTCATGGGCGTATATCTTGGGAAAAACAAAAATCGAGAGGACACAGGCACCCCAATGTTTACCCCCTCTCTGTTTAAAAGATCCTCGACTAGGATATAACTTAAATGTCTCTGGAGGGAAAAAATGGATAGAGATGTGGTACTTAGGTAGAGTGGAATATTATTCAGCCTGGAAATCAATGAAATATGGCCAGTTGTAACAACTCCGGAGGAGTTACGTATGATCATTCTAAGTGACAGAATTCAAAAAGAAAAAGACACATATCATAAGATATCACTTAAAGGTGGAATCCGAAATGGCTACACATGAAATAAATTACAAAACAAAAACATAGTCAAATATGTAGAAAACACGCATAAGGCTGCTAAACGGGAAAGGTGGGGAGGGGTGAGGCATCATCCAGGAGGTTGAAATTAGCAAAGATACCATTCCAAATACCAAACTGATAATCAACAAGGCCTACACGGTAGCTAAAAGAACTGCACTCAGCACACTCAAGTCACCGGAAAAGAATATATACGACTGGTAAGAATCTGAAAAAGAATTTATTGATGTCTCTCTGTACGTGAATCAAGTGGATGTACAGCAGCAAGAAACAGAGCTTTGAAAATCAGCTGTAACCAATATAGTAATAAATTGAAAAAAATAAACGACAGAGAGACAGAGAAAACCTCTTACAACTTTTCCTCAGGGACGGTGATGCAACATGGATTGAACACATCTAGACCCACAGCAGGATGAGACATAAGGCTGGAAACTGTTTGCGCTAAGAGAAATGTGAGGTTGGGTGAGGAAATGCACACCCTTTAAAGTAATACTACCTGGTACCCATTCAATGGGTCCCAAATCTGCAGGTTCAAGGGATCTTCCTACAGCTAAAACATGCATGGAAATCCCAGAGGACTGTACACCATGTGATCGGGAGATGTGTCTAAAATGCACCTCATTTATCCTCTCCTGGTGCTCCTGTTCACCATTCCAGCCACGCTACTTAGAATCTCCCCACTTGGAGAATCAGCACATTTAAACTTCTGTTTCACACATTTTGCAAATTGTGAGGAGGATGAACGGGAAGAGGGGGAACCAATGAGAGAAGAGTTGTAGGGGTTTGGACGGGCACATATCACTCTAATTTCCCATTAAGAATAAGAATTAAAGAAAGGCTCAGCCTGCCTCGCCGGAGCCAAAATAGGGCCTGAAGCAATCCTGCGGGTTTGAGGCCAGCTCACAAAAGAGCAACTTAAACAATGGAGCTCAGGGTCACTGCAATTCACAAACCTGCAGAGTTATAAATGAAAACTAACGTCCAAAAATATGTTGAGGTAAGGCAAAGAAGAGGATCTGAATGCAAGACAGAATTGCAAGAAACAGATTTCAAGAGATAGATTGGACTCGTCTTTAACGCACATGAAAAGCGGCAGAATTTCGACAATGATGCAGTTGGCCCAAAAGGGCATATGCGTTTTTTCCTGATTATATCCAGGAAAAAACGCATACGCACTTTATGGGCAACGAAGCAAGCAAGCAATGCAAATGTGCACAACAAAGAAGTCTCACTTCCCACCGGTCAAAAGGGCCATCCTAAAAAATTGTAAAAACCAGAAATGCAGGACAGGCCATGGAGAACAGGGAGCCTTTATACGCTGATGGGCAGTGTGTGAACTGCCGAGAGCCACTCTGGAGAAGTGTATGGTGGTTCCTAAATCATCTAAAAAACAGAGCTACAGAGCATAGGACACTTCCAATCATGGGAGTATATCTAGGGAAGTCTAAAAATCAACAAGACACAAGCACACCACAGTTTAGGGCTACTCTGTTTACAAGAACCTCAACTTCAGTACACCTTAAATATCCCAGGAAAGAGAACAATGGATAAAGAAGATGTGGTACTTATGTACAATGGAATATCTCTTCACCATGAAATCAATGTAATAAGGCTAGTAGAAGGATAAAGAGTGGATTTAGGTCCGATAATACTACTTGAAATAAGTCAAACAGAAAAAGAAACATATCATAAGATATCACTTATAGAGGGAGGGTAAATATGGCTGCACAAGAAATGAATTACAGAACAGAACAGTGTCTCACATTTAGAAAACACACTTATGTCAGCTTAAGGGGAAAGGAGAGGTGGGGTGATGCATAAAACCAGAGTTTGAAATTAGCACAGATACCGTTCAATAAACCAAATAGGTATTAGACAAGATCTACACCTTGCTCAATGAACAGGCCTCAACACACCCTATACACCGCAGAGAAATATATCTGAGGAATAAGAATCTTAAAACCCATGTATTGATATATCTCCATAAGGGAATCAAGTGTGTGCAGAGCGGCACAAACACAGCAGTGAAAAGGAGCTAAACCCCATTATAGAAATAAATTTTAAAAACAAAACGCTGAAACAATGAAAGAGAGAAAAATTCTTACAAAATTCGCTCAGGGGCTGTGATGCAACCTGGATTGACCACATATAAACCCACAGCTGGATAAGACATAAGGCTGGACACTTGGGGCTGACAGGATTGGTGAGCTTTGGTGAGCAACTGCCGAAAGTTTAATGCAATACTTCATGCTACTCAGTCCAAGGGTCCCAACACTCCAGGTTGAAGGGAATCTTCCTACAGCTAAACCATGCTTGGGAAACCCAGCAACTGGTATACCATATGATCGGGAAAGGTTTCTAAAACGCACCTCATTTTTCCTCTCCTGGGGCTCCGGATCGACATTCCAGCCGCTTTACTAACAACATCCCCACATGGAGTCAATGCCTTTAAGTTCTGGTATCGCACAGTCTGCAGTTAGTGCAGAGGATGAATGGGAATAGGGGGAACCAGTGAGAAACTAGCTGTAGCGGTTTCAATGGGCACATGTCACTCTAATATCACATCAGTAAGAAGAATTAACCAAAGGCACAGCAGGTGCCCCAGAAGAAAAATAGGGCTTCAAGGAATCCTGTGGTTATGGGGCAATACCACAAAAATAAGAGCTAAAAAATGGAGCTAAGGGCCACTGCAATTCAAAAACCTGCAGAGTTATAAAGGCCAACTATTTTTAAAAAATATATTGAGGTAAGGCTATGAAGAGGCATTGAAAGCAAGGCAGAATTGCAGGAAACCGATTTCAGGAGGTAGACTGGAATTGCATTGAAAGCATATGAAGAGAGTCAGAAACTCGACAATGATGCACTTGGCCAAAAAGGGCGTATGTGTTTTTTCCTGAATATATTCAGGAAAAAACGCATACGCACTTTTTGGCCAACCAAGCAAGCTTGCAAAGGAAATCTGCACTACAATGAAGTCTCACTTCCACCCGGTCAAAAGGGCCATCTGAAAAAAGTGTAAAATCCATAAAGGCAGGACAGGCCATGGAGAACTGGGAGCCTTCTTATGCTGATGGGCGGGATGTAAATTGCCAACAGCCACTCTGGAGAAGTGTATGGTGTTTCCTGAAACATCTAAAAAACAAAGCAACAGAACCTAGGGCACTTCCACTTATGGTCCTATAGCTTAGGGAAATTAAAATCAAAAAGACACAGCCACCCCAAAGTTTGGGACGGCTCTGTTTACAAGAACCTCGTTTACAGTACAAGTTCAATATCGCAGAAAGTGAAAAATGGATAAAGAACTTGTGGTACTGACGTACAATGCAATATCACTCAGCAATGAAATCTATGTCATCAGGCCCGTAACAGCATAATGAGTGGATTCAGGTATGATGATTCGAACTGAAATAAGTCACACAGAAAAGAAACATCATAAGGTATCACTAATACACAGAATGTGAATTTGGCTACACATGAACTGAATTACAAAACAGAACAGTGTCTCAAGTTTAGAAAACCAACTTATGCTTGCTTAAGGGGGAAGGTGAGTTGGGGTGCTGCATAAAACCAGAGATTGAAATGAGCACAGATAAAGTTCCTTAAGCCAAATATGGAATAGACAAGAGCTACTCCTTGCTCAACGAAATGGACTCAACACCCCATATTAAACGCCTAAGAATGTACCTGACTAGTAAGTATCTTAAAACCTATGGATTGCTATGTCTCCAAAAGAGAATCAAGCGTGTGTACAGGGGCATAAACGCAGCAGTGATAGGATTGGAGAGGTTCGGTGAGCAAATGAAGACCCTTTGAAGTCATATTGCATGGTACCCATTACACGGGTCTCAACTCTCCAGGTTTAAGGTATTCTTCCTTCAGCTAAAACATGCATGTGGAACCCAGAGTATGATCAACCGTGTGAACGGGAGACGTGTTCAAATATGTCTCAGTTTTCCTCCCCTGGTACTCGGGTGCAACATTCCAGACGCTTTACTAACACTCTCCCCACTTGGAGAGTCAGCACCTTTAACCTCCTGTTTGGCCCCGTTTGCAATTTCTGCGGAAGATGAACAGGAATAGGGAGAACCAATGAGAGACTAGCTGGAGGTGTCTGGACGGGCAAATTTAACTCTCATTTCCCACCAGGAAGAGGAATTAACGAAAGGCTCAGCATGCCGTGCCAGAACCAGATTAGGGCCTGAAGACATCCTGCGGTGTTGCGGCCAGGTCACAAGAAAGCGAGTTGAAGAAAGGAGCTCAGGGGCACTGTAATTCACAAACCTGCAGAGTTATAAATGACAGCTATCGTCCAAAAATATACTGAAGTAAGGCTGCCAAGAGGACTTGAAAGCGGGGCAGAATTGCAGGAAACCGATTTCAGGAGGTAGACTGCAATTGCATTGAAAGCATAGGAAAAGAGGCAGAACGTCAACAATGATGCACTTGGCCAAAAAGTGCGTATGCGTTTTTTCCTGAATATATTCAGGAAAAAATGCATACGCACTTTTTGGCCAACCAAGCAAACCTGCAAAGGAAATCTGCACTACAATGAAGTCTCACTTCCCCCCGGTCAAAAGGGCCATCTGAAAAAAGTGTAAAATCCAAAAAGGCAGGACAGGCCATGGAGAACTGGGAGCCTTGTTATGCTGATGGGCGGGATGTAAATTGCCAACAACCACTGGAGAGTAGTGTATGGTGTTTCCTGAAACATCTAAAAAACAAAGCAACAGAGCCTAGGGCACTTCCACTTATGGTCCTATAGCTTAGGGAATTTAAAATCAAAAAGACACAGCCACCCCAAAGTTTGGAACGGCTCTGTTTACAAGAACCTCGTTTACAGTACAAGTTCAACATCGCAGAATGTGAAAAATGGATAAAGAAGTTGTGGTATTTACTTACAAAGCAATATCACTCAGCATTGAAATCTGTGTCATCAGGCCCTTAGCAGCACAATGAGTGGATTCAGGTATGATGATTCTAACTGAAATAAGTCACACAGAAAAAGAAACATCATAAGATATCAGTAATACACGGAATGTAAACTTGGCTACACAGGAACTGAATTACAGAACAGAACAGGGGCTCAAATTTAGAAAACCAACTTATGCTTGCTTAAGGGGAAAGGTGAGTTGGGGTGCTGCATAAAACCAGAGATTGAAATGAGCACAGATAAAGTTCCTTAAGCCAAATATGGAATAGACAAGAGCTACTCCTTGCTCAACGAAATGGACTCAACACCGCATATTAAACGCCTAAGAATGTACCTGACTAGTAAGTATCTTAAAACCTATGGATTGCTATGTCTCCGAAAGAGAATCAAGCATGTGTACAGGGGCATAAACGCAGCAGTGATAGGATTGGAGAGGTTCGTGAGCAAATGAAGACCCTTTGAAGTCATATTGCATGGTACCCATTACACGGGTCTCAACTACCCAGGTTTAAGGTATTCTTCCTTCAGCTAAAACATGCATGTGGAACCCAGAGTATGATCAACCATGTGAACGGGAGACGTGTTCAAATATGTCTCAGTTTTCCTACCCTGGTACTCGGGTGCAACAATCAGGACGCTTTACTAACACTCTCCCCACTTGGAGAGTCAGCACCTTTAACCTCCTGTTTGGCCCCGTTTGCAATTTCTGCGGAAGATGAACAGGAATAGGGAGAACCAATGAGAGACTAGCTGGAGGTGTCTGGACGGGCAAATTTAACTCTCATTTCCCACCAGAAAGAGGAAATAACCAAAGGCTCAGCATGCCGTGCCGGAACCAGATTAGGGCCTGAAGCCATCCAGCGGTGTTGCAGCCAGCTCACAAGAAAACGAGTTGAAGAAAGGAGCTCAGGGGCACTGTAATTCACAAACCTGCAGAGTTATAAATGACAGCTATCGTCCAAAAATAGACTGAAGTAAGGCTGCCAAGAGGACTTGAAAGCGGGGCAGAATTGCAGGAAACCGATTTCAGGAGGTAGACTGCAATTGCACTGAAAGCATAGGAAAAGAGGCAGAACGTCCACAATGATGCACTTGGCCAAAAAGGGCGTATGCGTTTTTTCCTGAATATATTCAGGAAAAAACGCATACGCGCTTTTTGGCCAACCAAGCAAGCTTGCAAAGGAAATCTGCACTACAATGAAGTCTCACTTCCCCCTGGTCAAAAGGGCCATCTGAAAAAAGTGTAAAATCCAGAAAGGCAGAACAGGACATGGAGAACTGGGAGCCTTGTTATGCTGATGGGCGGGATGTAAATTGCCAACAACCACATGGGAGAAGTGTATGGTGTTTCCTGAAACATCTAAAAAACAAAGCAACAGAGCCTAGGGCACTTCCACTTATGGTCCTATAGCTTAGGGAAATTAAAATCAAAAAGACACAGCCACCCCAAAGTTTCGGACGGCTCTGTTTACAAGAACCTCGTTTACAGTACAATTTCAACATCGCAGAAAATGAAAAATGGATAAAGAAGCTGTGGTATTTACCTACAAAGCAATAACACTCAGCAATGAAATCTATGTCATTAGGCCCTTAGCAGCACAATGAGTGGATTCAGGTATGATGATTCTAACTGAAGTAAGTCACACAGAAAAAGAAACATCATAAGCTATCAGTAATACACGGAATGTAAACTTGGCTACACAGGAACTGAATTACAGAACAGAACAGGGTCTCAAATTTAGAAAACCAACTTATGCTTGCTTAAGGGTAAAGGTGAGTTGGGGTGCTGCATAAAACCAGAGATTGAAATGAGCACAGATAAAGTTCCTTAAGTCAAATATGGAATAGACAAGAGCTACTCCTTGCTCAACGAAATGGACTCAACACCGCATATTAAACGCCTAAGAATGTACCTGACTAGTAAGTATCTTAAAACCTATGGATTGCTATGTCTCCGAAAGAGAATCAAGCATGTGTACAGGGGCATAAACGCAGCAGTGATAGGATTGGAGAGGTTCGGTGAGCAAATGAAGACCCTTTGAAGTCATATTGCATGGTACCCATTCCACGGGTTTCAACTACCCAGGTTTAAGGTATTCTTCCTTCAGCTAAAACATGCATGTGGAACCAAGAGTATGATCATCCGTGTGAACGGGAGATGTGTTCAAATATGTCTCAGTTTCGTACCCTGGTACTCGGGTGCAACATTCCAGAAGCTTTACTAACACTCTCCCGACTTGGAGAGTCAGCGCCTTTAACCTCCTGTTTGGCCCAGTTTGCAATTTCTGCGGAGGATGAACAGGAATAGCGAGAACCAATGAGAGACTAGCTGGAGGTGTCTGGACGGGCAAATTTAACTCTCATTTCCCACCAGGAAGAGGAAATAACCAAAGGCTCAGCGTGCCGTGCCGGAACCAGATAAGGGCCTGAAGCCATCCTGCGGTGTTGCGGCCAGCTCACAAGAAAGCGAGTTGAAGAAAGGAGCTCAGGGGCACTGTAATTCACAAACCTGCAGAGTTATAAATGACAGCTATCGTCCAAAAATATACTGAAGTAAGCCTGCCAAGAGGACTTGAAAGCGGGGCAGAATTGCAGGAAACCGATTTCAGGAGGTAGACTGGAATTGCATTGAAAGCATAGGAAAAGAGGCAGAACGTCCACAATGATGCACTTGGCCAAAAAGGGCGTATGCGTTTTTTCCTGAATATATTCAGGAAAAAACGCATACGCCCTTTTTGGTCAACCAAGCAAATTTGCAAAGGAAATCTGCACTACAATGAAGTCTCACTTCCCTCTGGTCAAAAGGGCCATCTGAAAAAAGTGTAAACTCCAGAAAGGCAGGACAGGCCATGGAGAACTGGGAGCCTTGTTATGCTGATGGGCGGGATGTAAATTGCCAACAGACACTCGGGAGAAGTGTATGGTGTTTCCTGAAACATCTAAAAAACAAAGCAACAGAGCCTAGGGCACTTCCACTTATGGTCCTATAGCTTAGGGAAATTAAAATCAAAAAGACACAGCCACCCCAAAGTTTGGAAAGGCTCTGTTTACAAAAACCTCGTTTACAGTACAAGTTCAACATCGCAGAAAGTGAAAAATGGAGAAAGAAGTTGTGGTATTTACTTACAAAGCAATATCACTCAGCAATGAAATCTGTGTCATCAGGCCCTTAGCAGCACAATGAGTGGATTCAGGTATGATGATTCTAACTGAAATAAGTCACACAGAAAAAGAAACATCATAAGATATCAGTAATACACGGAATGTAAACTTGGCTACGCAGGAACTGAATTACAGAACAGAACAGGGTCTCAAATTTAGAAAACCAACTTATTCTTGCTTAAGGGTAAAGGAGAGTTGGGGTGCTGCATAAAACCAGAGATTGAAATGAGCACAGATAAAGTTCCTTAAGCCAAATATGGAATAGACAAGAGCTACTCCTTGCTCAACGAAATGGACTCAACACCCCATATTAAACGCCTAAGAATGTACCTGACTAGTAAGTATCTTAAAATCTATGGATTGCTATGTCTCCGAAAGAGAATCAAGCATGTGTACAGGGGCATAAACGCAGCAGTGATAGGATTGGAGAGGTTCGGTGAGCAAATGAAGACCCTTTGAAGTCATATTGCATGGTAACCTTTCCACGGGTTTCAACTACCCAGGTTTTAGGTATTCTTCCTTCAGCTAAAACATGCATGTGGAACCCAGAGTATGATCAACCATGTGATCGGGAGACGTGTTCAAATATGTCTCAGTTTTCGTACCCTGGTACTCGGGTGCAACATTCCAGACACTTTACTAACACTCTCCCGACTTGGAGAGTCAGTCCCTTTAACCTCCTGTTTGGCCCAGTTTGCAATTTCTGCGGAAGATGAACAGGAATAGCGAGAACCAATGAGAGACTAGCTGGAGGTGTCTGGACGGGCAAATTTAACTCTCATTTCCCACCAGGAAGAGGAATTAACCAAAGGCTCAGCGTGCCGTGCCGGAACCAGATTAGGGCCTGAAGCCATCCTGCGGTGTTTCGGCCAGCTCACAAGAAAGCGAGTTGAAGAAAGGAGCTCAGGGGCACTGTAATTCACAAACCTGCATAGTTATAAATGACAGCTATCGTCCAAAAATAGACTGAAGTAAGGCTGCCAAGAGGACTTAAAAGCGGGGCAGCATTGCAGGAAACCGATTTCAGGAGGTAGACTGGAATTGCATTGAAAGCATAGGAAAAGAGGCAGAACGTCCACAATGATGCACTTGGCCAAAAAGGGCGTATGCGTTTTTTCCTGAATATATTCAGGAAAAACGCATACGCCCTTTTTGGCCAACCAAGCAAGCTTGCAAAGGAAATCTGCACTACAATGAAGTCTCACTTCCCCCCGGTCAAAAGGGCCATCTGAAAAAAGTGTAAACTCCAGAAAGGCAGGACAGGCCATGGAGAACTGGGAGCCTTGTTATGCTGATGGGCGGGATGTAAATTGCCAACAACCACTCGGGAGAAGTGTATGGTGTTTCCTGAAACATCTAAAAAACAAAGCAACAGAGCCTAGGGCACTTCCACTTATGGTCCTATAGCTTAGGGAAATTAAAATCAAAAAGACACAGCCACCCCAAAGTTTGGAAAGGCTCTGTTTACAAGAACCTCGTTTACAGTACAAGTTCAACATCGCAGAAAGTGAAAAATGGAGAAAGAAGTTGTGGTATTTACTTACAAAGCAATATCACTCAGCAATGAAATCTGTGTCATCAGGCCCTTAGCAGCACAATGAGTGGATTCAGGTATGATGATTCTAACTGAAATAAGTCACACAGAAAAAGAAACATCATAAGATATCAGTAATACACGGAATGTAAACTTGGCTACACAGGAACTGAATTACAGAACAGAACAGGGTCTCAAATTTAGAAAACCAACTTATTCTTGCTTAAGGGTAAAGGAGAGTTGGGGTGCTGCATAAAACCAGAGATTGAAATGAGCACAGATAAAGTTCCTTAAGCCAAATATGGAATAGACAAGAGCTACTCCTTGCTCAACGAAATGGACTCAACACCGCATATTAAACGCCTAAGAATGTACCTGACTAGTAAGTATCTTAAAACCTATGGATTGCTATGTCTCCGAAAGAGAATCAAGCATGTGTACAGGGGCATAAACGCAGCAGTGATAGGATTGGAGAGGTTCGGTGAGCAAATGAAGACCCTTTGAAGTCATATTGCATGGTACCCATTCCACGGGTTTCAACTACCCAGGTTTAAGGTATTCTTCCTTCAGCTAAAACATGCATGTGGAACCTAGAGTATGATCAACCATGTGATCGGGAGATGTGTTCAAATATGTCTCAGTTTCCGTACCCTGGTACTCGGGTGCAACATTCCAGACACTTTACTAACACTCTCCCGACTTGGAGAGTCAGTCCCTTTAACCTCCTGTTTGGCCCAGTTTGCAATTTCTGCGGAAGATGAACAGGAATAGTGAGAGCCAATGAGAGGCTAGCTGGAGGTGTCTGGATGGGCAAATTTAACTCTCATTTCCCACCAGGAAGAGGAATTAACCAAAGGCTCAGCGTGCCGTGCCGGAACCAGATTAAGGCCTGAAGCCATCCTGTGGTGTTGCGGCCAGGTCACAAGAAAGCAAGTTGAAGAAAGGAGCTCAGGGGCACTGTAATTCACAAACCTGCAGAGTTATAAATGACAGCTATCGTCCAAAAATAGACTGAAGTAAGGCTGCCAAGAGGACTTGAAAGCGGGGCAGAATTGCAGGAAACCGATTTCAGGAGGTAGACTGGAATTGCATTGAAAGCATAGGAAAAGAGGCAGAACGTCCACAATGATGCACTTGGCCAAAAAGGGCGTATGCGTTTTTTCCTGAATATATTCAGGAAAAAACGCATACGCCCTTTTTGGCCAACCAAGCAAGCTTGCAAAGGAAATCTGCACTACAATGAAGTCTCACTTCCCCCCGGTCAAAAGGGCCATCTGAAAAAAGTGTAAAATCCAGAAAGGCAGGACAGGCCATGGAGAACTGGGAGCCTTGTTATGCTGATGGGCGGGATGTAAATTGCCAACAGACACTTGGGAGAAGTGTATGGTGTTTCCTGAAACATCTAAAAAACAAAGCAACAGAGCCTAGGGCACTTCCACTTATGGTCCTATAGCTTAGGGAAATTAAAATCAAAAAGACACAGCCACCCCAAAGTTTGGAACGGCTCTGTTTACAAGAACCTCGTTTACAGTACAAGTTCAACATCGCAGAAAGTGAAAAATGGATAAAGAAGTTGTGGTATTTACTTACAAAGCAATATCACTCAGCAATGAAATCTGTGTCATCAGGCCCTTAGCAGCACAATGAGTGGATTCAGGTATGATGATTCTAACTGAAATAAGTCACACAGAAAAAGAAACATCATAAGATATCAGTAATACACGGAATGGAAACTTGGCTACACAGGAACTGAATTACAGAACAGAACAGGGTCTCAAATTTAGAAAACCAACTTATTCTTGCTTAAGGGTAAAGGTGAGTTGGGGTGCTGCATAAAACCAGAGATTGAAATGAGCACAGATAAAGTTCCTTAAGCCAAATATGGAATAGACAAGAGCTACTCCTTGCTCAACGAAATGGACTCAACACCCCATATTAAACGCCTAAGAATGTACCTGACTAGTAAGTATCTTAAAACCTATGGATTGCTATGTCTCCGAAAGAGAATCAAGCATGTGTACAGGGGCATAAACGCAGCAGTGATAGGATTGGAGAGGTTCGGTGAGCAAATGAAGACCCTTTGAAGTCATATTGCATGGTACCCATTCCACGGGTTTCAACTACCCAGGTTTTAGGTATTCTTCCTTCAGCTAAAACATGCATGTGGAACCCAGAGTATGATCAACCATGTGAACGGGAGACGTGTTCAAATATGTCTCAGTTTTCCTCCCCTGGTACTCGGGTGCAACATTCCAGACGCTTTACTAACACTCTCCCCACTTGGAGAGTCAGTCCCTTTAACCTCCTGTTTGGCCCAGTTTGCAATTTCTGCGGAAGATGAACAGGAATAGCGAGAACCAATGAGAGACTAGCTGGAGGTGTCTGGACGGGCAAATTTAACTCTCATTTCCCACCAGGAAGAGGAATTAACCAAAGGCTCAGCGTGCCGTGCCGGAACCAGATTAGGGCCTGAAGCCATCCTGCGGTGTTGCGGCCAGCTCAAAAGAAAGCGAGTTGAAGAAAGGAGCTCAGGGGCACTGTAATTCACAAACCTGCAGAGTTATAAATGACAGCTATCGTCCAAAAATAGACTGAAGTAAGGCTGCCAAGAGGACTTGAAAGCGGGGCAGAATTGCAGGAAACCGATTTCAGGAGGTAGACTGGAATTGCATTGAAAGCATAGGAAAAGAGGCAGAACGTCCACAATGATGCACTTGGCCAAAAAGGGCGTATGCGTTTTTTCCTGAATATATTCAGGAAAAAACACATATGCACTTTTTGGCCAACCAAGCAAGCTTGCAAAGGAAATCTGCACTACAATGAAGTCTCACTTCCCCCCGGTCAAAAGGGCCATCTGAAAAAAGTGTAAAATCCAGAAAGGCAGGACAGGCTATGGAGAACTGGGAGCCTTGTTATGCTGATGGGCGGGATGTAAATTGCCAACAGACACTCGGGAGAAGTGTATGGTGTTTCCTGAAACATCTAAAAAACAAAGCAACAGAGCCTAGGGCACTGCCACTTATGGTCCTATAGCTTAGGGAAATTAAAATCAAAAAGACACAGCCACCCCAAAGTTTGGGACGCCTCTGTTTACAAGAACCTCGTTTACAGTACAAGTTCAACATCGCAGAAAGTGAAAAATGGATAAAGAACTTGTGGTACTTACGTACAATGCAGTATCACTCAGCAATGAAATCTATGTCATCAGGCCCGTAGTAGCATAATGAGTGGATTCAGGTACGATGATTCTATCTGAAATAAGTCACACAGAAAATGAAACATCATAAGATATCACTAATACACGGAATGTAAACTTGGCTACACAGGAACTGCATTCCAAAACAGAACAGGGTCTCAAATTTAGAAAACCAACTTATGCTTGCTTAAGGGTAAAGGTGAGTTGGGGTGCTGCATAAAACCAGAGATTGAAATGAGCACAGATAAAATTCCTTAAGCCAAATATGGAATAGACAAGAGCTACTCCTTGCTCAACGAAATGGACTCAAAACCCCATATTAAACCCCTAAGAATGTACGTGACTAGTAAGTATCTTAAAACCTATGGATTGCTATGTCTCCAAAAGAGAATCAAGCGTGTGTACAGGGGCATAAACGCAGCAGTGATAGGATTGGAGAGGTTCGGTGAGCAAATGAAGACCCTTTGAAGTCATATTGCATGGTACCCATTCCACGGGTCTCAACTCTCCAGGTTTAAGGTATTCTTCCTTCAGCTAAAACATGCATGTGGAACCCAGAGTATGATCAACCATGTGAACGGGAGACGTGTTCAAATATGTCTCAGTTTTCCTCCCCTGGTACTCGGGTGCAACATTCCAGATGCTTTACTAACACTCTCCCCACTTGGAGAGTCAGTCCCTTTAACCTCCTGTTTGGCCCAGTTTGCAATTTCTGCGGAAGATGAACAGGAATAGCGAGAACCAATGAGAGGCTAGCTGGAGGTGTCTGGACGGGCAAATTTAACTCTCATTTCCCACCAGGAAGAGGAATTAACCAAAGGCTCAGCATGCCGGGCCGGAACCAGATTAGGGCCTGAAGCCATCCTGCGGTGTTGCGGCCAGGTCACAAGAAAGAGAGTTGAAGAAAGGAGCTCAGGGGCACTGTAATTCACAAACCTGCAGAGTTATAAATGACAGCTATCGTCCAAAAATATACTGAAGTAAGGCTGCCAAGAGGACTTGAAAGCGGGGCAGAATTGCAGGAAACCGATTTCAGGAGGTAGACTGGAATTGCATTGAAAGCATAGGAAAAGAGGCAGAACGTCCACAATGATGCACTTGGCCAAAAAGGGCGTATGCATTTTTTCCTGAATATATTCAGGAAAAAACGCATACGCCCTTTTTGGCCAACCAAGCAAGCTTGCAAAGGAAATCTGCACTACAATGAAGTCTCACTTCCCCCCGGTCAAAAGGGCCATCTGAAAAAAGTGTAAAATCCAGAAAGGCAGGACAGGCCATGGAGAACTGGGAGCCTTGTTATGCTGATGGGCGGGATGTAAATTGCCAACAACCACTCGGGAGAAGTGTATGGTGTTTCCTGAAACATCTAAAAAACAAAGCAACAGAACCTAGGGCACTTCCACTTATGGTCCTATAGCTTAGGGAAATTAAAATCAAAAAGACACAGCCACCCCAAAGTTTGGAACGGCTCTGTTTACAAGAACCTCGTTTACAGTACAAGTTCAACATCGCAGAAAGTGAAAAATGGATAAAGAAGTTGTGGTATTTACTTACAAAGCAATATCACTCAGCAATGAAATCTGTGTCATCAGGCCCTTAGCAGCACAATGAGTGGATTCAGGTATGATGATTCTAACTGAAGTAAGTCACACAGAAAAAGAAACATCATAAGATATCAGTAATACACGGAATGGAAACTTGGCTACACAGGAACTGAATTACAGAACAGAACAGGGTCTCAAATTTAGAAAACCAACTTATGCTTGCTTAAGGGTAAAGATGAGTTGGGGTGCTGCATAAAACCAGAGATTGAAATGAGCACAGATAAACTTCCTTAAGTCAAATATGGAATAGACAAGAGCTACACCTTGCTCAACGAAATGGACTCAACACCGCATATTAAACGCCTAAGAATGTACCTGACTAGTAAGTATCTTAAAACCTATGGATTGCTATGTCTCCGAAAGAGAATCAAGCATGTGTACAGGGGCATAAACGCAGCAGTGATAGGATTGGAGAGGTTCGGTGAGCAAATAAAGACCCTTTGAAGTCATATTGCATGGTACCCATTCCACGGGTTTCAACTACCCAGGTTTTAGGTATTCTTCCTTCAGCTAAAACATGCATGTGGAACCCAGAGTATGATCAACCATGTGATCGGGAGACGTGTTCAAATATGTCTCAGTTTTCCTCCCCTGGTACTCGGGTGCAACATTCCAGACGCTTTACTAACACTCTTCCGACTTGGAGAGTCAGTGTCTTTAACCTCCTGTTTGGCCCAGTTTGCAATTTCTGCGGAAGATGAACAGGAATAGCGAGAACCAATGAGAGACTAGCTGGAGGTGTCTGGACGGGCAAATTTAACTCTCATTTCCCACCAGGAAGAGGAATTAACCAAAGGCTCAGCGTGCCGTGCCGGAACCAGATTAGGGCCTGAAGCCATCCTGCGGTGTTTCGGCCAGCTCACAAGAAAGCGAGTTGAAGAAAGGAGCTCAGGGGCACTGTAATTCACAAACCTGCAGAGTTATAAATGACAGCTATCGTCCAAAAATAGACTGAAGTAAGGCTGCCCAGAGGACTTGAAAGCGGGGCAGAATTGCAGGAAACCGATTTCAGGAGGTAGACTGGAATTGCATTGAAAGCATAGGAAAAGAGGCAGAACGTCCACAATGATGCACTTGGCCAAAAAGGGCGTATGCGTTTTTTCCTGAATATATTCAGGAAAAAACGCATACGCCCTTTTTGGCCAACCAAGCAAGCTTGCAAAGGAAATCTGCACTACAATGAAGTCTCACTTCCCCCCGGTCAAAAGGGCCATCTGAAAAAAGTGTAAAATACAGAAAGGCAGGACAGGCCATGGAGAACTGGGAGCCTTGTTATGGTGATGGGTGGGATATAAATTGCCAACAACCACTCGGGAGAAGTGTATGGTGTTTCCTGAAACATCTAAAAAACAAAGCAACAGAGCCTAGGGCACTTCCACTTATGGTCCTATAGCTTAGGGAAATTAAAATCAAAAAGACACAGCCACCCCAAAGTTTGGGACGCCTCTGTTTACAGGAACCTCGTTTACAGTACAAGTTCAACATCGCAGAAAGTGAAAAATGGATAAAGAAGTTGTGGTATTTACTTACAAAGCAATATCACTCAGCAATGAAATCTGTGTCATCAGGCCCTTAGCAGCACAATGAGTGGATTCAGGTATGATGATTCTAACTGAAATAAGTCACACAGAAATAGAAACATCATAAGATATCAGTAATACACGGAATGTAAACTTGGCTACACAGGAACTGAATTACAGAACAGAACAGGGTCTCAAATTGTGAAAACCAACTTATGCTTGCTTAAGGGGAAAGGTGAGTTGGGGTGCTGCATAAAACCAGAGATTGAAATGAGCACAGATAAAGTTCCTTAAGCCAAATATGGAATAGACAAGAGCTACTCCTTGCTCAACGGAATGGACTCAACACCGCATATTAAACGCCTAAGAATGTACCTGACTAGTAAGTATCTTAAAACCTATGGATTGCTATGTCTCCGAAAGAGAATCAAGCATGTGTACAGGGGCATAAACGCAGCAGTGATAGGATTGGAGAGGTTCGGTGAGCAAATGAAGACCCTTTGAAGTCATATTGCATGGTACCCATTCCACGGGTTTCAACTACCCAGGTTTTAGGTATTCTTCCTTCAGCTAAAACATGCATGTGGAACCCAGAGTATGATCAACCATGTGAACGGGAGACGTGTTCAAATATGTCTCAGTTTTCCTCCCCTGGTACTCGGGTGCAACATTCCAGACGCTTTACTAACACTCTCCCCACTTGGAGAGTCAGTCCCTTTAACCTCCTGTTTGGCCCAGTTTGCAATTTCTGCGGAAGATGAACAGGAATAGCGAGAACCAATGAGAGACTAGCTGGATGTGTCTGGACGGGCAAATTTAACTCTCATTTCCCACCAGGAAGAGGAAATAACCAAAGGCTCAGCGTGCCGTGCTGGAACCAGATTAGGGCCTGAAGCCATCCTGCGGTGTTGCGGCCAGGTCACAAGAAAGCGAGTTGAAGAAAGGAGCTCAGGGGCTCTGTAATTCACAAACCTGCAGAGTTATAAATGACAGCTATCGTCCAAAAATAGACTGAAGTAAGGCTGCCAAGAGGACTTGAAAGCGGGGCAGAATTGCAGGAAACCGATTTCAGGAGGTAGACTGGAATTGCATTGAATGCATAGGAAAAGAGGCAGAACGTCCACAATGATGCACTTGGCCAAAAAGGGCGTATGCGTTTTTTCCTGAATATATTCAGGAAAAAACGCATACGCCCTTTTTGGCCAACCAAGCAAGCTTGCAAAGGAAATCTGCACTACAATGAAGTCTCACTTCCCCCCGGTCAAAAGGGCCATCTGAAAAAAGTGTAAAATCCAGAAAGGCAGGACAGGCCATGGAGAACTGGGAGCCTTGTTATGCTGATGGGCGGGATGTAAATTGCCAACAACCACTCGGGAGAAGTGTATGGTGTTTCCTGAAACATCTAAAAAACAAAGCAACAGAGCCTAGGGCACTTCCACTTATGGTCCTATAGCTTAGGGAATTCAAAATCAAAAAGACATAGCCACCCCAAAGTTTGGAACGGCTCTGTTTACAAGAACCTCGTTTATAGTACAAGTTCAACATCGCAGAAAGTGAAAAATGTATAAAGAAGTTGTGGTATTTACTTACAAAGCAATATCACTCAGCAATGAAATCTGTGTCATCAGGCCCTTAGCAGCACAATGAGTGGATTCAGGTATGATGATTCTAACTGAAATAAGTCACACAGAAAAAGAAACATCATAAGATATCAGTAATACACGGAATGTAAACTTGGCTACACAGGAACTGAATTACAGAACAGAACAGGGTCTCAAATTTAGAAAACCAACTTATGCTTGCTTAAGGGTAAAGGTGAGTTGGGGTGCTGCATAAAACCAGAGATTGAAATGAGCACAGATAAAGTTCCTTAAGCCAAATATGGAATAGACAAGAGCTACTCCTTGCTCAACGAAATGGACTCAACACCGCATATTAAACGCCTAAGAATGTACCTGACTAGTAAGTATCTTAAAACCTATGGATTGCTATGTCTCCGAAAGAGAATCAAGCATGTGTACAGGGGCATAAACGCAGCAGTGATAGGATTGGAGAGGTTCGGTGAGCAAATGAAGACCCTTTGAAGTCATATTGCATGGTACCCATTCCACGGGTTTCAACTACCCAGGTTTTAGGTATTCTTCCTTCAGCTAAAACATGCATATGGAACCCAAGTATGATCAACCACGTGAACGGGAGACGTGTTCAAATATGTCTCAGTTTTCCTCCCCTGGTACTTGGGTGCAACATTCCAGACGCTTTACTAACACTCTCCCCACTTGGAGAGTCAGTCCCTTTAACCTCCTGTTTGGCCCAGTTTGCAATTTCTGCGGAAGATGAACAGGAATAGCGAGAGCCAATGAGAGGCTAGCTGGAGGTGTCTGGACGGGCAAATTTAACTCTCATTTCCCACCAGGAAGAGGAAATAACCAAAGGCTCAGCGTGCCGTGCCGGAACCAGATTAGGGCCTGAAGCCATCCTGCGGTGTTGCGGCCAGGTCACAAGAAAGCGAGTTGAAGAAAGGAGCTCAGGGGCACTGTAATTCACAAACCTGCAGAGTTATAAATGACAGCTATCGTCCAAAAATAGACTGAAGTAAGGCTGCCAAGAGGACTTGAAAGCGGGGCAGAATTGCAGGAAACCGATTTCAGGAGGTAGACTGGAATTGCATTGAAAGCATAGGAAAAGAGGCAGAACGTCCACAATGATGCACTTGGCCAAAAAGGGCGTATGCGTTTTTTCCTGAATATATTCAGGAAAAAACGCATACGCCCTTTTTGGCCAACCAAGCAAGCTTGCAAAGGAAATCTGCACTACAATGAAGTCTCACTTCCCCCCGGTCAAAAGGGCCATCTGAAAAAAGTGTAAAATCCAGAAAGGCAGGACAGGCCATGGAGAACTGGGAGCCTTGTTA
Organism: Delphinus delphis; assembly: GCF_949987515.2. NCBI lineage: Eukaryota > Metazoa > Chordata > Mammalia > Artiodactyla > Delphinidae > Delphinus > Delphinus delphis. Next base: position 104,046 of record NW_027193031.1, read on the forward strand.
TGCTGATGGGCGGGATGTAAATTGCCAACAGACACTCGGGAGAAGTGTATGGTGTTTCCTGAAACATCTAAAAAACAAAGCAACAGAACCTAGGTCACTTCCACTTATGGTCCTATAGCTTAGGGAAATTAAAATCAAAAAGACACAGCCACCCCAAAGTTTGGAACGGCTCTGTTTACAAGAACCTCGTTTACAGTACAAGTTCAACATCGCAGAAAGTGAAAAATGGATAAAGAAGTTGTGGTATTTACTTACAAAGCAATATCACTCAGCAATGAAATCTGTGTCATCAGGCCCTTAGCAGCACAATGAGTGGATTCAGGTATGATGATTCTAACTGAAATAAGTCACACAGAAAAAGAAACATCATAAGATATCAGTAATACACGGAATGTAAACTTGGCTACACAGGAACTGAATTACAGAACAGAACAGGGTCTCAAATTTAGAAAACCAACTTATGCTTGCTTAAGGGGAAAGGTGAGTTGGGGTGCTGCATAAAACCAGAGATTGAAATGAGCACAGATAAAGTTCCTTAAGCCAAATATGGAATAGACAAGAGCTACTCCTTGCTCAACGAAATGGACTCAACACCGCATATTAAACGCCTAAGAATGTACCTGACTAGTAAGTATCTTAAAACCTATGGATTGCTATGTCTCCGAAAGAGAATCAAGCATGTGTACAGGGGCATAAACGCAGCAGTGATAGGATTGGGGAGGTTCGGTGAGCAAATGAAGACCCTTTGAAGTCATATTGCATGGTACCCATTCCACGGGTTTCAACTACCCAGGTTTTAGGTATTCTTCCTTCAGCTAAAACATGCATGTGGAACCCAAGTATGATCAACCATGTGAACGGGAGACGTGTTCAAATATGTCTCAGTTTTCCTCCCCTGGTACTCGGGTGCAACATTCCAGACGCTTTACTAACACTCTCCCCACTTGGAGAGTCAGTGTCTTTAACCTCCTGTTTGGCCCAGTTTGCAATTTCTGCGGAAGATGAACAGGAATAGCGAGAACCAATGAGAGGCTAGCTGGAGGTGTCTGGACGGGCAAATTTAACTCTCATTTCCCACCAGGAAGAGGAATTAACCAAAGGCTCAGCGTGCCATGCCGGAACCAGATTAGGGCCTGAAGCCATCCTGCGGTGTTGCGGCCAGCTCAAAAGAAAGCGAGTTGAAGAAAGGAGCTCAGGGGCACTGTAATTCACAAACCTGCAGAGTTATAAATGACAGCTATCGTCCAAAAATAGACTGAAGTAAGGCTGCCAAGAGGACTTGAAAGCGGGGCAGAATTGCAGGAAACCGATTTCAGGAGGTAGACTGGAATTGCATTGAAAGCATAGGAAAAGAGGCAGAACGTCCACAATGATGCACTTGGCCAAAAAGGGCGTATGCGTTTTTTCCTGAATATATTCAGGAAAAAACACATATGCACTTTTTGGCCAACCAAGCAAGCTTGCAAAGGAAATCTGCACTACAATGAAGTCTCACTTCCCCCCGGTCAAAAGGGCCATCTGAAAAAAGTGTAAAATCCAGAAAGGCAGGACAGGCTATGGAGAACTGGGAGCCTTGTTATGCTGATGGGCGGGATGTAAATTGCCAACAGACACTCGGGAGAAGTGTATGGTGTTTCCTGAAACATCTAAAAAACAAAGCAACAGAGCCTAGGGCACTGCCACTTATGGTCCTATAGCTTAGGGAAATTAAAATCAAAAACACACAGCCACCCCAAAGTTTGGGACGCCTCTGTTTACAAGAACCTCGTTTACAGTACAAGTTCAACATCGCAGAAAGTGAAAAATGGATAAAGAACTTGTGGTACTTACGTACAATGCAGTATCACTCAGCAATGAAATCTATGTCATCAGGCCCGTAGTAGCATAATGAGTGGATTCAGGTACGATGATTCTATCTGAAATAAGTCACACAGAAAAAGAAACATCATAAGATATCACTAATACACGGAATGTAAACTTGGCTACACAGGAACTGCATTCCAAAACAGAACAGGGTCTCAAATTTAGAAAACCAACTTATGCTTGCTTAAGGGTAAAGGTGAGTTGGGGTGCTGCATAAAACCAGAGATTGAAATGAGCACAGATAAAGTTCCTTAAGCCAAATATGGAATAGACAAGAGCTACTCCTTGCTCAACGAAATGGACTCAAAACCCCATATTAAACCCCTAAGAATGTACGTGACTAGTAAGTATCTTAAAACCTATGGATTGCTATGTCTCCAAAAGAGAATCAAGCGTGTGTACAGGGGAATAAACGCAGCAGTGATAGGATTGGAGAGGTTCGGTGAGCAAATGAAGACCCTTTGAAGTCATATTGCATGGTACCCATTCCACGGGTCTCAACTCTCCAGGTTTAAGGTATTCTTCCTTCAGCTAAAACATGCATGTGGAACCCAGAGTATGATCAACCATGTGAACGGGAGACGTGTTCAAATATGTCTCAGTTTTCCTCCCCTGGTACTCGGGTGCAACATTCCAGATGCTTTACTAACACTCTCCCCACTTGGAGAGTCAGTCCCTTTAACCTCCTGTTTGGCCCAGTTTGCAATTTCTGCGGAAGATGAACAGGAATAGCGAGAACCAATGAGAGGCTAGCTGGAGGTGTCTGGACGGGCAAATTTAACTCTCATTTCCCACCAGGAAGAGGAATTAACCAAAGGCTCAGCATGCCGGGCCGGAACCAGATTAGGGCCTGAAGCCATCCTGCGGTGTTGCGGCCAGGTCACAAGAAAGAGAGTTGAAGAAAGGAGCTCAGGGGCACTGTAATTCACAAACCTGCAGAGTTATAAATGACAGCTATCGTCCAAAAATAGACTGAAGTAAGGCTGCCAAGAGGACTTGAAAGCGGGGCAGAATTGCAGGAAACCGATTTCAGGAGGTAGACTGGAATTGCATTGAAAGCATAGGAAAAGAGGCAGAACGTCCACAATGATGCACTTGGCCAAAAAGGGCGTATGCGTTTTTTCCTGAATATATTCAGGAAAAAACGCATACGCCCTTTTTGGCCAACCAAGCAAGCTTGCAAAGGAAATCTGCACTACAATGAAGTCTCACTTCCCCCCGGTCAAAAGGGCCATCTGAAAAAAGTGTAAAATCCAGAAAGGCAGGACAGGCCATGGAGAACTGGGAGCCTTGTTATGCTGATGGGCGGGATGTAAATTGCCAACAACCACTCGGGAGAAGTGTATGGTGTTTCCTGAAACATCTAAAAAACAAAGCAACAGAACCTAGGGCACTTCCACTTATGGTCCTATAGCTTAGGGAAATTAAAATCAAAAAGACACAGCCACCCCAAAGTTTGGAACGGCTCTGTTTACAAGAACCTCGTTTACAGTACAAGTTCAACATCGCAGAAAGTGAAAAATGGATAAAGAAGTTGTGGTATTTACTTACAAAGCAATATCACTCAGCAATGAAATCTGTGTCATCAGGCCCTTAGCAGCACAATGAGTGGATTCAGGTATGATGATTCTAACTGAAGTAAGTCACACAGAAAAAGAAACATCATAAGATATCAGTAATACACGGAATGGAAACTTGGCTACACAGGAACTGAATTACAGAACAGAACAGGGTCTCAAATTTAGAAAACCAACTTATGCTTGCTTAAGGGTAAAGATGAGTTGGGGTGCTGCATAAAACCAGAGATTGAAATGAGCACAGATAAACTTCCTTAAGTCAAATATGGAATAGACAAGAGCTACACCTTGCTCAACGAAATGGACTCAACACCGCATATTAAACGCCTAAGAATGTACCTGAGTAGTAAGTATCTTAAAACCTATGGATTGCTATGTCTCCGAAAGAGAATCAAGCATGTGTACAGGGGCATAAACGCAGCAGTGATAGGATTGGAGAGGTTCGGTGAGCAAATGAAGACCCTTTGAAGTCATATTGCATGGTACCCATTCCACGGGTTTCAACTACCCAGGTTTTAGGTATTCTTCCTTCAGCTAAAACATGCATGTGGAACCCAGAGTATGATCAACCATGTGATCGGGAGACGTGTTCAAATATGTCTCAGTTTTCCTCCCCTGGTACTCGGGTGCAACATTCCAGACGCTTTACTAACACTCTTCCGACTTGGAGAGTCAGTGTCTTTAACCTCCTGTTTGGCCCAGTTTGCAATTTCTGCGGAAGATGAACAGGAATAGCGAGAACCAATGAGAGACTAGCTGGAGGTGTCTGGACGGGCAAATTTAACTCTCATTTCCCACCAGGAAGAGGAATTAACCAAAGGCTCAGCGTGCCGTGCTGGAACCAGATTAGGGCCTGAAGCCATCCTGCGGTGTTGCGGCCAGGTCACAAGAAAGCGAGTTGAAGAAAGGAGCTCAGGGGCTCTGTAATTCACAAACCTGCAGAGTTATAAATGACAGCTATCGTCCAAAAATAGACTGAAGTAAGGCTGCCAAGAGGACTTGAAAGCGGGGCAGAATTGCAGGAAACCGATTTCAAGAGGTAGACTGGAATTGCATTGAAAGCATAGGAATAGAGGCAGAACGTACACAATGATGCACTTGGCCAAAAAGGGCGTATGCGTTTTTTCCTGAATATATTCAGGAAAAAACGCATACGCCCTTTTTGGCCAACCAAGCAAGCTTGCAAAGGAAATCTGCACTACAATGAAGTCTCACTTCCCCCCGGTCAAAAGGGCCATCTGAAAAAAGTGTAAAATCCAGAAAGGCAGGACAGGCCATGGAGAACTGGGAGCCTTGTTATGCTGATGGGCGGGATGTAAATTGCCAACAGACACTCCGGAGAAGTGTATGGTGTTTCCTGAAACATCTAAAAAACAAAGCAACAGAACCTAGGGCACTTCCACTTATGGTCCTATAGCTTAGGGAAATTAAAATAAAAAAGACACAGCCACCCCAAAGTTTGGAACGGCTCTGTTTACAAGAACCTCGTTTACAGTACAAGTTCAACATCGCAGAAAGTGAAAAATGGATAAAGAAGTTGTGGTATTTACTTACAAAGCAATATCACTCAGCAATGAAATCTGTGTCATCAGGCCCTTAGCAGCACAATGAGTGGATTCAGGTATGATGATTCTAACTGAAATAAGTCACACAGAAAAAGAAACATCATAAGATATCAGTAATACACGGAATGTAAACTTGGCTACACAGGAACTGAATTACAGAAGAGAACAGGGTCTCAAATTTAGAAAACCAACTTATGCTTGCTTAAGGGGAAAGGTGAGTTGGGGTGCTGCATAAAACCAGAGATTGAAATGAGCACAGATAAAGTTCCTTAAGCCAAATATGGAATAGACAAGAGCTACTCCTTGCTCAACGAAATGGACTCAACACCGCATATTAAACGCCTAAGAATGTACCTGACTAGTAAGTATCTTAAAACCTATGGATTGCTATGTCTCCGAAAGAGAATCAAGCATGTGTACAGGGGCATAAACGCAGCAGTGATAGGATTGGGGAGGTTCGGTGAGCAAATGAAGACCCTTTGAAGTCATATTGCATGGTACCCATTCCACGGGTTTCAACTACCCAGGTTTTAGGTATTCTTCCTTCAGCTAAAACATGCATGTGGAACCCAAGTATGATCAACCATGTGAACGGGAGACGTGTTCAAATATGTCTCAGTTTTCCTCCCCTGGTACTCGGGTGCAACATTCCAGACGCTTTACTAACACTCTCCCCACTTGGAGAGTCAGCGCCTTTAACCTCCTGTTTGGCCCAGTTTGCAATTTCTGCAGAAGATGAACAGGCATAGCGAGAACCAATGAGAGGCTAGCTGGAGGTGTCTGGACGGGCAAATTTACTCTCATTTCCCACCAGGAAGAGGAAATAACCAAAGGCTCAGCGTGCCGTACCGGAACCAGATTAGGGCCTGAAGCCATCCTGCGGTGTTGCGGCCAGCTCACAAGAAAGCGAGTTGAAGAAAGGAGCTCAGGGGCACTGTAATTCACAAACCTGCAGAGTTATAAATGACAGCTATCGTCCAAAAATAGACTGAAGTAAGGCTGCCAAGAGGACTTGAAAACGGGGCAGAATTGCAGGAAACCGATTTTAGGAGGTAGACTGGAATTGCATTGAATGCATAGGAAAAGAGGCAGAACGTCCACAATGATGCACTTGGCCAAAAAGGGCGTATGCGTTTTTTCCTGAATATATTCAGGAAAAAACGCATACGCACTTTTTGGCCAACCAAGCAAGCTTGCAAAGGAAATCTGCACTACAATGAAGTCTCACTTCCCCCCGGTCAAAAGGGCCATCTGAAAAAAGTGTAAAATCCAGAAAGGCAGGACAGGCCATGGAGAACTGGGAGCCTTGTTATGCTGATGGGCGGGATGTAAATTGCCAACAACCACTCGGGAGAAGTGTATGGTGTTTCCTGAAACATCTAAAAAACAAAGCAACAGAGCCTAGGGCACTTCCACTTATGGTCCTATAGCTTAGGGAAATTAAAATCAAAAAGACACAGCCACCCCAAAGTTTGGAACGGCTCTGTTTACAAGAACCTCGTTTACAGTACAAGTTCAACATCACAGAAAGTGAAAAATGGATAAAGAAGTTGTGGTATTTACTTACAAAGCAATATCACTCAGCAATGAAATCTGTGTCATCAGGCCCTTAGCAGCACAATGAGTGGATTCAGGTTTGATGATTCTAACTGAAGTAAGTCACACAGAAAAAGAAACATCATAAGATATCAGTAATACATGGAATGGAAACTTGGCTACACAGGAACTGAATTACAGAACAGATAAGGGTCTCAAATTTAGAAAACCAACTTATGCTTGCTTAAGGGTAAAGGTGAGTTGGGGTGCTGCATAAAACCAGAGATTGAAATGAACACAGATAAAGTTCCTTAAGCCAAATATGGAATAGACAAGAGCTACTCCTTGCTCAACGAAATGGACTCAACACCGCATATTAAACGCCTAAGAATGTACCTGACTAGTAAGTATCTTAAAACCTATGGATTGCTATGTCTCCGAAAGAGAATCAAGCATGTGTACAGGGGCATAAACGCAGCAGTGATAGGATTGGAGAGGTTCGGTGAGCAAATGAAGACCCTTTGAAGTCATATTGCATGGTACCCATTCCACGGGTTTCAACTACCCAGGTTTTAGGTATTCTTCCTTCAGCTAAAACATGCATGTGGAACCCAGAGTATGATCAACCATGTGATCGGGAGACGTGTTCAAATATGTCTCAGTTTTCGTACCCTGGTACTCGGGTGCAACATTCCAGACGCTTTACTAACACTCTCCCGACTTGGAGAGTCAGTGTCTTTAACCTCCTGTTTGGCCCAGTTTTCAATTTCTGCGGAAGATGAACAGGAATAGCGAGAACCAATGAGAGACTTGCTGGAGGTGTCTGGACGGGCAAATTTAACTCTCATTTCCCACCAGGAAGAGGAATTAACCAAAGGCTCAGCGTACCGTGCCGGAACCAGATTAGGGCCTGAAGCCATCCTGCGGTGTTGCGGCCAGCTCACAAGAAAGCGAGTTGAAGAAAGGAGCTCAGGGGCACTGTAATTCACAAACCTGCAGAGTTATAAATGACAGCTATCGTCCAAAAATAGACTGAAGTAAGGCTGCCAAGAGGACTTGAAAGCGGGGCAGAATTGCAGGAAACCGATTTCAGGAGGTAGACTGGAATTGCATTGAAAGCATAGGAAAAGAGGCAGAACGTCCAGAATGATGCACTTGGCCAAAAAGGGCGTATGCGTTTTTTCCTGAATATATTCAGGAAAAAACGCATACGCCCTTTTTGGCCAACCAAGCAAGCTTGCAAAGGAAATCTGCACTACAATGAAGTCTCACTTCCCCCCGGTCAAAAGGGCCATCTGAAAAAAGTGTAAAATCCAGAAAGGCAGGACAGGCCATGGAGAACTGGGAGCCTTGTTATGGTGATGGGTGGGATGTAAATTGCCAACAGACACTCGGGAGAAGTGTATGGTGTTTCCTGAAACATCTAAAAAACAAAGCAACAGAGCCTAGGGCACTTCCAGTTATGGTCCTATAGCTTAGGGAAATTAAAATCAAAAAGACACAGCCACCCCAAAGTTTGGGACGCCTCTGTTTACAGGAACCTCGTTTACAGTACAAGTTCAACATCGCAGAAGGTGAAAAATGGATAAAGAAGTTCTGGTATTTACTTACAAAGCAATATCACTCAGCAATGAAATCTGTGTCATCAGGCCCTTACCAGCACAATGAGTGGATTCAGGTATGATGAATCTAACTGAAATAAGTCACACAGAAATAGAAACATCATAAGATATCAGTAATACACGGAATGTAAACTTGGCTACACAGGAACTGAATTACAGAACAGAACAGGGTCTCAAATTTAGAAAACCAACTTATGCTTGCTTAAGGGGAAAGGTGAGTTGGGGTGCTGCATAAAACCAGAGATTGAAATGAGCACAGATAAAGTTCCTTAAGCCAAATATGGAATAGACAAGAGCTACTCCTTGCTCAACGAAATGGACTCAACACCGCATATTAAACGCCTAAGAATGTACCTGACTAGTAAGTATCTTAAAACCTATGGATTGCTATGTCTCCGAAAGAGAATCAAGCATGTGTACAGGGGCATAAACGCAGCAGTGATAGGATTGGAGAGGTTCGGTGAGCAAATGAAGACCCTTTGAAGTCATATTGCATGGTACCCATTACACGGGTCTTAACTCTCCAATTTTAAGGTATTCTTACTTCAGCTAAAACATGCATGTGGAACCCAAGTATGATCAACCATGTGAACGGGAGATGTGTTCAAATATGTCTCAGTTTTCCTCCCCTGGTACTCGGGTGCAACATTCCAGACGCTTTACTAACACTCTCCCCACTTGGAGAGTCAGTCCCTTTAACCTCCTGTTTGGCCCAGTTTGCAATTTCTGCGGAAGATGAACAGGCATAGCGAGAACCAATGAGAGGCTAGCTGCAGGTGTCTGGACGGGCAAATTTAACTCTCATTTCCCACCAGGAAGAGGAATTAACCAAAGGCTCAGCATGCCGGGCCGGAACCAGATTAGGGCCTGAAGCCATCCTGCGGTGTTGCGGCCAGGTCACAAGAAAGCGAGTTGAAGAAAGGAGCTCAGGGGCACTGTAATTCACAAACCTGCAGAGTTATAAATGACAGCTATCGTCCAAAAATAGACTGAAGTAAGGCTGCCAAGAGGACTTGAAAGCGGGGCAGAATTGCAGGAAACCGATTTCAGGAGGTAGACTGGAATTGCATTGAAAGCATAGGAAAAGAGGCAGAACGTCCACAATGATGCACTTGGCCAAAAAGGGCGTACGCGTTTTTTCCTGAATATATTCAGGAAAAAACGCGTACGCCCTTTTTGGCCAACCAAGCAAGCTTGCAAAGGAAATCTGCACTACAATGAAGTCTCACTTCCCCCCGGTCAAAAGGGCCATCTGAAAAAAGTGTAAAATCCAGAAAGGCAGGACAGGCCATGGAGAACTGGGAGCCTTGTTATGCTGATGGGCGGGATGTAAATTGCCAACAAACACTGGGGAGAAGTGTATGGTGTTTCCTGAAACATCTAAAAAACAAAGCAACAGAACCTAGGGCACTTCCACTTATGGTCCTATAGCTTAGGGAAATTAAAATCAAAAAGACACAGCCACCCCAAAGTTTGGGACGCCTCTGTTTACAAGAACCTCGTTTACAGTACAAGTTCAACATCGCAGAAAGTGAAAAATGGATAAAGAAGTTGTGGTATTTACTTACAAAGCAATATCACTCAGCAATGAAATCTATGTCATCAGGCCCTTAGCAGCACAATGAGTGGATTCAGGTATGATGATTCTAACTGAAATAAGTCACACAGAAAAAGAAACATCATAAGATATCAGTAATACACGGAATGTAAACTTGGCTACACAGGAACTGAATTACAGAACAGAACAGGGTCTCAAATTTAGAAAACCAACTTATGCTTGCTTAAGGGGAAAGGTGAGTTGGGGTGCTGCATAAAACCAGAGATTGAAATGAGCACAGATAAAGTTCCTTAAGCCAAATATGGAATACACAAGAGCTACTCCTTGCTCAATGAAATGGACTCAACACCGCATATTAAACGCCTAAGAATGTACCTGACTAGTAAGTATCTTAAAACCTATGGATTGCTATGTCTCGGAAGGGGAATCAAGCATGTGTACAGGGGCATAAACGCAGCAGTGATAGGATTGGAGAGGTTCGGTGAGCAAATGAAGACCCTTTGAAGTCATATTGCATGGTACCCATTCCACGGGTTTCAACTACCCAGGTTTAAGGTATTCTTCCTTCAGCTAAAACATGCATGTGGAACCCAAGTATGATCAACCATGTGATCGGGAGACGTGTTCAAATATGTCTCAGTTTTCGTACCCTGGTACTCGGGTGCAACATTCCAGACGCTTTACTAACACTCTCCCCACTTGGAGAGTCAGCGCCTTTAACCTCCTGTTTGGCACAGTTTGCAATTTCTGCGGAAGATGAACAGGAATAGCGAGAACCAATGAGATGCTAGCTGGAGGTGTCTGGATGGGCAAATTTAACTCTCATTTCCCACCAGGAAGAGGAAATAACCAAAGGCTCAGTGTGCCGTACCGGAACCAGATTAGGGCCTGAAGCCATCCTGCGGTGTTGCGGCCAGCTCAAAAGAAAGCGAGTTGAAGAAAGGAGCTCAGGGGCACTGTAATTCACAAACCTGCAGAGTTATAAATGACAGCTATCGTCCAAAAATAGACTGAAGTAAGGCTGCCAAGAGGACTTGAAGGTGGGGCAGAATTGCAGGAAACCGATTTCAGGAGGTAGACTGGAATTGCATTGAAAGCATAGGAAAAGAGGCAGAACATCCACAATGATGCACTTGGCCAAAAAGGGCGTATGCGTTTTTTCCTGAATATATTCAGGAAAAAACGCATAAGCCCTTTTTGGCCAACCAAGCAAGCTTGCAAAGGAAATCTGCACTACAATGAAGTCTCACTTCCCCCCGGTCAAAAGGGCCATCTGAAAAAAGGGTAAAATCCAGAAAGGCAGGACAGGCCATGGAGAACTGGGAGCCTTGTTATGCTGATGGGCGGGATGTAAATTGCCAACAGACACTGGGGAGAAGTGTATGGTGTTTCCTGAAACATCTAAAAAACAAAGCAACAGAACCTAGGGCACTTCCACTTATGGTCCTATAACTTAGGGAAATTAAAATCAAAAAGACACAGCCACCCCAAAGTTTGGAACGGCTCTGTTTACAAGAACCTCGTTTACAGTACAAGTTCAACATCACAGAAAGTGAAAAATGGATAAAGAAGTTGTGGTATTTACTTACAAAGCAATATCACTCAGCAATGAAATCTGTGTCATCAGGCCCTTAGCAGCACAATGAGTGGATTCAGGTATGATGATTCTAACTGAAATAAGTCACACAGAAAAAGAAACATCATAAGATATCAGTAATACACGGAATGTAAACTTGGCTACACAGGAACTGAATTACAGAACAGAACAGGGTCTCAAATTTAGAAAACCAACTTATGCTTGCTTAAGGGGAAAGGTGAGTTGGGGTGCTGCATAAAACCAGAGATTGAAATGAGCACAGATAAAGTTCCTTAAGCCAAATATGGAATAGACAAGAGCTACTCTTTGCTCAACGAAATGGACTCAACACCGCATATTAAACGCCTAAGAATGTACCTGACTAGTAAGTATCTTAAAACCTATGGATTGCTATGTCTCCGAAAGAGAATCAAGCATGTGTACAGGGGCATAAACGCAGCAGTGATAGGATTGGAGAGGTTCGGTGAGCAAATGAAGACCCTTTGAAGTCATATTGCATGGTACCCATTACACGGGTCTTAACTCTCCAGGTTTAAGGTATTCTTCCTTCAGCTAAAACATGCATGTGTAACCCAAGTATGATCAACCATGTGAACGGGAGACGTGTTCAAATATGTCTCAGTTTTCCTCCCCTGGTACTCGGGTGCAACATTCCAGACGCTTTACTAACACTCTCCCCACTTGGAGAGTCAACGCCTTTAACCTCCTGTTTGGCCCAGTTTGCAATTCCTGCGGAAGATGAACAGGAATAGCGAGAACCAATGAGAGACTAGCTGGAGGTGTCTGGACGGGCAAATTTAACTCTCATTTCCCACCAGGAAGAGGAAATAACCAAAGGCTCAGCGTGCCGTGCCGGAACCAGATTAGGGCCTGTAGCCATCCTGCGGTGTTGCAGCCAGGTCACAAGAAAGCGAGTTGAAGAAAGGAGCTCAGGGGCACTGTAATTCACAAACCTGCAGAGTTATAAATAACAGCTATCGTCCAAAAATAGACTGAAGTAAGGCTGCCAAGAGGACTTGAAAGCGGGGCAGAATTGCAGGGAACCGATATCAGGAGGTAGACTGGAATTGCATTGAAAGCACAGGAAAAGAGGCAGAACGTCCACAATGATGCACTTGGCCATAAAGGGCGTATGCGTTTTTTCCTGAATATATTCAGGAAAAAACGCATACGCCCTTTTTGGCCAACCAAGCAAACTTGCAAAGGAAATCTGCACTACAATGAAGTCTCACTTCCCCCCGGTCAAAAGGGCCATCTGAAAAAAGTGTAAAATCCAGAAAGGCAGGACAGGCCATGGAGAACTGGGAGCCTTGTTATGCTGATGGGCGGGATGTAAATTGCCAACAGACACTCGGGAGAAGTGTATGGTGTTTCCTGAAACATCTAAAAAACAAAACAACAGAGCCTAGGGCACTTCCACTTATGGTCCTATAGCTGAGGGAAATTAAAATCAAAAAGACACAGCCACCCCAAAGTTTGGGATGCCTCTGTTTACAAGAACCTCGTTTACCGTACAATTTCAATATCACAGAAAGTGAAAAATGGATAAAGAACTTGTGGTACTTACGTACAATGCAGTATCACTCAGCAATGAAATCTATGTCATCAGGCCCGTAGCAGCATCATGAGTGGATTCAGGTACGATGATTCTAACTGAAATAAGTCACACAGAAAAAGAAACATCATAAGATATCAGTAATACACGGAATGTAAACTTGGCTACACAGGAACTGAATTACAGAACAGAACAGTTTCTCAAATTTAGAAAACCAACTTATGCTTGCTTAAGGGGAAAGGTGAGTTGGGGTGCTGCATAAAACCAGAGGTTGAAATGAGCACAGATAAAGTTCCTTAAGCCAAATATGGAATAGACAAGAGCTACTCCTTGCTCAACGAAATGGACTCAACACCGCATATTAAACGCCTAAGAGTGTACCTAACTAGTAAGTATCTTAAAACCTATGGATTGCTATGTCTCCGAAAGAGAATCAAGCATGTGTACAGGGGCATAAACGCAGCAGTGATAGGATTGGAGATGTTCGGTGAGCAAATGAAGACCCTTTGAAGTCATATTGCATGGTACCCATTCCACGGGTTTCAACTACCCAGGTTTTAGGTATTCTTCCTTCAGCTAAAACATGCATGTGGAACCCAAGTATGATCAACCATGTGAACGGGAGACGTGTTCAAATATGTCTCAGTTTTCCTCCCCTGGTACTCGGGTGCAACATTCCAGATGCTTTACTAACACTCTCCCGACTTGGAGAGTCAGTCTCTTTAACCTCCTGTTTGGCCCAGTTTGCAATTTCTGCGGAAGATGAACAGGAATAGCGAGAACCAATGAGAGACTAGCTGGAGGTGTCTGGACGGGCAAATTTAACTCTCATTTCCCACCAGGAAGAGGAATTACCCAAAGGCTCAGCATGCCGGGCCGGAACCAGATTAGGGCCTGAAGCCATCCTGCGGTGTTGCGGCCAGGTCACAAGAAAGCGAGTTGAAGAAAGGAGCTCAGGGGCACTGTAATTCACAAACCTGCAGAGTTATAAATGACAGCTATCGTCCAAAAATAGACTGAAGTAAGGCTGCCAAGAGGACTTGAAAGCGGGGCAGAATTGCAGGAAACCGATTTCAGGAGGTAGACTGGAATTGCATTGAAAGCATAGGAAAAGAGGCAGAACGTCCACAATGATGCACTTGGCCAAAAAGGGCGTATGCGTTTTTTCCTGAATATATTCAGGAAAAAACGCATACGCCCTTTTTGGCCAACCAAGCAAGCTTGCAAAGGAAATCTGCACTACAATGAAGTCTCACTTCCCCCCGGTCAAAAGGGCCATCTGAAAAAAGTGTAAAATCCAGAAAGGCAGGACAGGCCATGGAGAACTGGGAGCCTTGTTATGCTGATGGGCGGGATGTAAATTGCCAACAACCACTCGGGAGAAGTGTATGGTGTTTCCTGAAACATCTAAAAAACAAAGCAACAGAGCCTAGGGCACTTCCACTTATGGTCCTATAGCTTAGGGAATTTAAAATCAAAAAGACACAGCCACCCCAAAGTTTGGAATGGCTCTGTTTACAAGAACCTCGTTTACAGTACAAGTTCAACATCGCAGAAAGTGAAAAATGGATAAAGAAGTTGTGGTATTCACTTACAAAGCAATATCACTCAGCAATGAAATCTATGTCATCAGGCCCTTAGCAGCACAATGAGTGGATTCAGGTATGATGATTCTAACTGAAATAAGTCACACAGAAAAAGAAACATCATAAGATATCAGTAATACACGGAATGGAAACTTGGCTACACAGGAACTGAATTACAGAAGAGAACAGGGTCTCAAATTTAGAAAACCAACTTATGCTTGCTTAAGGGGAAAGGTGAGTTGGGGTGCTGCATAAAACCAGAGATTGAAATGAGCACAGATAAAGTTCCTTAAGCCAAATATGGAATAGACAAGAGCTACTCCTTGCTCAACGAAATGGACTCAACACCGCATATTAAACGCCTAAGAATGTACCTGACTAGTAAGTATCTTAAAACCTATGGATTGCTATGTCTCCGAAAGAGAATCAAGCATGTGTACAGGGGCATAAACGCAGCAGTGATAGGATTGGAGAGGTTCGGTGAGAAAATGAAAACCCTTTGAAGTCATATTGCATGGTACCCATTACACGGGTCTTAACTCTCCAGGTTTAAGGTATTCTTCCTTCAGCTAAAACATGCATGTGGAACCCAAGTATGATCAACCATGTGAACGGGAGACGTGTTCAAATATGTCTCAGTTTTCCTACCCTGGTACTCGGGTGCAACATTCCAGACGCTTTACTAACACTCTCCCCACTTGGAGAGTCAGCACCTTTAACTTCCTGTTTGGCCCAGTTTGCAATTTCTGCGGAAGATGAACAGGAATAGCGAGAACCAATGAGAGACTAGCTGGAGGTGTCTGGACGGGCAAATTTAACTCTCATTTCCCACCAGGAAGAGGAAATAACCAAAGGCTCAGCGTGCCGTGCCGGAACCAGATTAGGGCCTGAAGCCATCCTGCGGTGTTGCAGCCAGGTCACAAGAAAGCGAGTTGAAGAAAGGAGCTCAGGGGCACTGTAATTCACAAACCTGCAGAGTTATAAATGACAGCTATCGTCCAGAAATAGACTGAAGTAAGGCTGCCAAGAGGACTTGAAAGCGGGGCAGAATTGCAGGAAACCGATTTCAGGAGGTAGACTGGAATTGCATTGAAAGCATAGGAAAAGAGGCAGAACGTCCAGAATGATGCACTTGGCCAAAAAGGGCGTATGCGTTTTTTCCTGAATATATTCAGGAAAAAACGCATACGCCCTTTTTGGCCAACCAAGCAAGCTTGCAAAGGAAATCTGCACTACAATGAAGTCTCACTTCCCCCCGGTCAAAAGGGCCATCTGAAAAAAGTGTAAAATCCAGAAAGTCAGGACAGGCCATGGAGAACTGGGAGCCTTGTTATGCTGATGGGCGGGATGTAAATTGCCAACAGACACTCTGGAGAAGTGTATGGTGTTTCCTGAAACATCTAAAAAACAAAGCAACAGAGCCTAGGGCACTTCCACTTATGGTCCTATAGCTTAGGGAAATTAAAATCAAAAAGACACAGCCACCCCAAAGTTTCGGACGCCTCCGTTTACAAGAACCTCGTTTACCGTACAAGTTCAATATCACAGAAAGTGAAAAATGGATAAAGAACTTGTGGTACTTACGTACAATGCAGTATCACTCAGCAATGAAATCTATGTCATCAGGCCCGTAGCAGCATAATGAGTGGATTCAGGTACGATGATTCTAACTGAAATAAGTCACACAGAAAAAGAAACATCATAAGATATCACTAATACACGGAATGTAAACTTGGCTACACAGGAACTGAATTACAGAAGAGAACATGGTCTCAAATTTAGAAAACCAACTTATGCTTGCTTAAGGGGAAAGGTGAGTTGGGGTGCTGCATAAAACCAGAGATTGAAATGAGCACAGATAAAGTTCCTTAAGCCAAATATGGAATAGACAAGAGCTACTCCTTGCTCAACGAAATGGACTCAACACCGCATATTAAACGCCTAAGAATGTACCTGACTAGTAAGTATCTTAAAACCTATGGATTGCTATGTCTCCGAAAGAGAATCAAGCATGTGTACAGGGGCATAAACGCAGCAGTGATAGGATTGGAGATGTTCAGTGAGCAAATGAAGACCCTTTGAAGTCATATTGCAGGGTACCCATTACACGGGTTTCAACTACCCAGGTTTAAGGTATTCTTCCTTCAGCTAAAACATGCATGTGGAACCTAGAGTATGATCAACCATGTGATCTGGAGACGTGTTCAAATATGTCTCAGTTTTCGTACCCTGGTACTCGGGTGCAATATTCCAGGCGCTTTACTAACACTCTCCCGACTTGGAGAGTCAGTCCCTTTAACCGCCTGTTTGACCCAGTTTGCAATTTCTGCGGAAGATGAACAGGAATAGCGAGAACCAATGAGAGACTAGCTGGAGGTGTCTGGACGGGCAAATTTAACTCTCATTTCCCACCAGGAAGAGGAATTAACCAAAGGCTCAGGGTGCCGTGCCGGAACCAGATTAGGGCCTGAAGCCATCCTGCGGTGTTGCGGCCAGGTCACAAGAAAGCGAGTTGAAGAAAGGAGCTCAGGGGCACTGTAATTCACAAACCTGCAGAGTTATAAATGACAGCTATCGTCCAAAAATAGACTGAAGTAAGGCTGCCAAGAGGACTTGAAAGCAGGGCACAATTGCAGGAAACCGACTTCAGGAGGTAGACTGGAATTGCATTGAAAGCATAGGAAAAGAGGCCTAAGGTCCACAATGATGCACTTGGCCAAAAAGGGCGTATGCGTTTTTTCCTGAATATATTCAGGATAAAACGCATACGCCCTTTTTGGCCAACCAAGCAAGCTTGCAAAGGAAATCTGCACTACAATGAAGTCTCACTTCCCCCCAGTCAAAAGGGCCATCTGAAAAAAGTGTAAAATGCAGAAAGGCAGGACAGGCCATGGAGAACTGGGAGCCTTGTTATGCTGAAGGGCGGGATGTAAATTGCCAACAAACACTCGGGAGAAGTGTATGGTGTTTCCTGAAACATCTAAAAAACAAAGCAACAGAGCCTAGGGCACTGCCACTTATGGTCCTATAGCTTAGGGAAATTAAAATCAAAAAGACACAGCCACCCCAATGTTTGGGATGCCTCTGTTTACAAGAACCTCGTTTACAGTACAAGTTCAACATCACAGAAAGTGAAAAATGGATAAAGAAGTTGTGGTATTTACTTACAAAGCAATATCACTCAGCAATGAAATCTATGTCATCAGGCCCTTATCAACACAATGAGTGGATTCAGGTATGATGATTCTAACTGAAATAAGTCACACAGAAAAAGAAACATCATAAGATATCAGTAATACACGGAATGGAAACTTGGCTACACAGGAACTGAATTACAGAATAGAACAGGGTCTCAAATTTAGAAAACGAACTTATGCTTGCTTAAGGGGAAAGGTGAGTTGGGGTGCTGCATAAAACCAGAGATTGAAATGAGCACAGATAAAGTTCCTTAAGCCAAATATGGAATAGACAAGAGCTACTCCTTGCTCAACGAAAT
>NW_027193032.1:0-121000 GCF_949987515.2 Delphinus delphis
GAGGTTCAGTGAGCAAATGAAGACCCTTTGAATTCATATTGCATGGTACCTATTCCACGGGTTTCAACTACCCAGGTTTAAGGTATTCTTCCTTCAGCTAAAACATGCATGTGGAACCTAGAGTATGATCAACCATGTGATCGGGAGACGTGTTCAAATATGTCTCAGTTTTCGTACCCTGGTACTCGGGTGCAACATTCCAGACACTTTACTAACACTCTCCCGACTTGGAGAGTCAGTCCCTTTAACCTCCTGTTTGGCCCAGTTTGCAATTTCTGCGGAAGATGAACAAGAATAGCGAGAACCAATGAGAGACTAGCTGGAGGTGTCTGGACGGGCAAATTAACTCTCATTTCCCACCAGGAGGAGGAATTAACCAAAGGCTCAGCGTGCCGTGCCAGAACCAGATTAGGGCCTGAAGCCATCCTGCGGTGTTGCGGCCAGCTCACAAGAAAGCGAGTTGAAGAAAGGAGCTCAGGGGCACTGTAATTCACAAACCTGCAGCGTTATAAATGACAGCTATCGTCCAAAAATATACTGAAGTAAGGCTGCCAAGAGGACTTGAAAGCGGGGCAGAATTGCAGGAAACCGATTTCAGGAGGTAGACTGGAATTGCATTGAAAGCATAGGAAAAGAGGCAGAACGTCCACAATGATGCACTTGGCCAAAAAGGGCGTATGCGTTTTTTCCTGAATATATTCAGGAAAAAACGCTTACGCACTTTTGGCTAAGCAAGCAAACTTGCAAAGGAAATCTGCACTACAATGAAGTCTCACTTCCCCCCGGTCAAAAGGGCCATCTGAAAAAAGTGTAAAATCCAGAAAGGCAGGACAGGCCATGGAGAACTGGGAGCCTTGTTATGCTGATGGGCGGGATGTAAATTGCCAACAGACACTGGGGAGAAGTGTATGGTGTTTCCTGAAACATCTAAAAAACAAAGCAACAGAGCCTAGGGCACTTCCACTTATGGTCCTATAGCTTAGGGAAATTAAAATCAAAAAGACACAGCCACCCCAAAGTTTGGGACGCCTCTGTTTACAAGAACCTCGTTTACAGAACAAGTTCAACATCGCAGAAAGTGAAAAATGGATAAAGAAGTTGTGGTATTTACTTACAAAGCAATATCACTCAGCAATGAAATCTATGTCATCAGGCCCTTAGCAGCACAATGAGTGGATTCAGGTATGATGATTCTAACTGAAATAAGTCACACAGAAAAAGAAACATCATAAGATATCAGTAATACACGGAATGTAAACTTGGCTACACAGGAACTGAATTACAGAACAGAACAAGTTCTCAAATTTCGAAAAACAACTTATGCTTGCTTAAGGGTAAAGGTGAGTTGGGGTGCTGCATAAAACCAGAGATTGAAATGAGCACAGATAAAGTTCCTTAAGCCAAATATGGAATAGACAAGAGCTACTCCTTGCTCAACCAAATGGACTCAACTCCCCATATTAAACGCCTAAGAATGTACCTGACTAGTAAGTATCTTAAAACCTATGGATTGCTACGTCTCCGAAAGAGAATCAAGCATGTGTACAGGGGCATAAACGCAGCAGTGATAGGATCGGAGTGGTTCGGTGAGCAAATGAAGACCCTTTGAAGTCATATTGCATGGTACCCATTCCACAGGTTTCAACTACCCAGGTTTAAGGTATTCTTCCTTCAGCTAAAACATGCATGTGGAACCAAGAGTATGATCAGCCGTGTGAATGGGAGACGTGTTCAAATATGTCTCAGTTTTCCTCCCCTGGTACTCGGGTGCAACATTCCAGACGCTTTACTAACACTCTCCCCACTTGGAGAGTGAGCGCCTTTAACCTCCTGTTTGGCCCAGTTTGCAATTTCTGCGGAAGATGAACAGGAATAGGGAGAACCAATGAGAGACTAGCTGGAGGTGTCTGGACGGGCAAATTTAACTCTCATTTCCCACCAGGAAGAGGAATTAACCAAAGGCTCATCATGCCGTGCCAGAACCAGATTAGGGCCTGAAGCCATCCTGCGGTGTTGGGGCCAGGTCACAAGAAAGTGAGTTGAAGAAAGGAGCTCAGGGGCACTGTAATTCACAAACCTGCAAAGTTATAAATGACAGCTATCATCCAAAAATAGACTGAAGTAAGGCTGCCAAGAGGACTTGAAAGCAGGGCAGAATTGCAGGAAACCGATTTCAGGAGGTAGACTGGAATTGCATTGAAAGCATAGGAAAAGAGGCAGAACGTCCACAATGATGCACTTGGCCAAAAAGGGCGTATGCGTTTTTTCCTGAATATATTCAGGAAAAAACGCATACGCCCTTTTGGCCAACCAAGCAAGCTTGCAAAGGAAATCTGCACTACAGTGAAGTCTCACTTCCTCCCGGTCAAAAGGGCCATCTGAAAAAAGTGTAAAATCCAGAAAGTCAGGACAGGCCATGGAGAACTGGGAGCCTTGTTATGCTGATGGGCGGGATGTAAATTGCCAACAGACACTGGGGAGAAGTGTATGGTGTTTCCTGAAACATCTAAAAAACAAAGCAACAGACCCTAGGCACTTCCACTTATGGTCCTATAGCTTAGGGAAATTAAAATCAAAAAGACACAGCCACCCCAAAGTTTGGGACACCTCTGTTTACAAGAACCTCGTTTACGGTACAAGTTCAATATCGCAGACAGTGAAAAATTGATAAAGAAGTTGTAGTATTTACGTACAATGCAGTATCAATCAGCAAAGAAATCTATGTCATCAGGCCCTTAGCAGCACAATGAGTGGGTTCAGGTATGATGATTCTAACTGAAATAAGTCACACAGAAAAAGAAACATCATAAGTTATCACTAATACACGGAATGTAAACTTGGCTACACAGGAACTGAATTACAGAACAGAACAGGGTCTCAAATTTAGAAAATCAACTTATGCTTGCTTAAGGGGAAAGGTGAGTTGGGGTGCTGCATAAAACCAGAGATTGAAATGAGCACAGATAAAGTTCCTTAAGCCAAATATGCAATAGACAAGAGCTACTCCTTGCTCAACGAAATGGACTCAACACCCCATATTAAACGCCTAAGTATGTACCTGACTAGTAAGTATCTTAAAACCTATGGATTGCTATGTCTCCAAAAGAGAATCAAGCGTGTGTACAGGGGCATAAACGCAGCAGTGATAGGATTGGAGAGGTTCGGTGAGCAAATGAAGACCCTTTGAAGTCATATTGCATGGTACCCATTCCACGGGTTTCAACTACCCAGGTTTAAGGTATCCATCCTTCAGCTAAAACATGCATGTGGAACCTAGAGTATGATCAACCATGTGATCGGGAGACGTGTTCAAATATGTCTCAGTTTTCGTACCCTGGTACTCGGGTGCAACATTCCAGATGCTTTACTAACACTCTCCCCACTTGGAGAGTCAGTCCCTTTAACCTCCTGTTTGGCCCAGTTTGCAATTTCTGCGGAAGATGAACAGGAATAGCGAGAACCAATGAGAGACTAGCTGGAGGTGTCTGGACGGGCAAATTTAACTCTCATTTCCCACCAGGAAGAGGAATTAACCAAAGGCTCAGCGTGCCGTGCCGGAACCAGATTAGGGCCTGAAGCCATCCTGCGGTGTTGCGGCCAGGTCACAAGAAAACGAGTTGAAGAAAGGAGCTCAGGGTCACTGTAATTCACAAACCTGCAGAGTTATAAATGACAGCTATCGTCCAAAAATATACTGAAGTAAGGCTGCCAAGAGGACTTGAAAGCGGGGCAGAATTGCAGGAAACCGATTTCAGGAGGTAGACTGGAATTGCATTGAAAGCATAGGAAAAGAGGCAGATCGTCCAAAATGATGCACTTGGCCAAAAAGGGCGTATGCGTTTTTTCCTGAATATATTCAGGAAAAAACGCATACGCCCTTTTTGGCCAACCAAGGAAGCTTGCAAAGGAAATGTGCACTACAATGTAGTCTCACTTCCGCCCGGTCAAAAGAGCCATCTGAAAAAAGTGTAAAATCCAGAAAGGCAGGACAGGCCATGGAGAACTGGGAGGCTTGTTATGCTGATGGGCGGGATGTAAATTGCCAACAGCCACTCAGGAGAAGTGTATGGTGCTTCCTGGAACATCTAAAAAACAAAGCAACAGAGCCTAGGGCACTTCCACTTATGGTCCTATAGCTTAGGGAAATTAAAATCAAAAAGACACAGCCACCCCAAAGTTTGGGACGCCTCTGTTTACAAGAACCTCGTTTACGGTACAAGTTCAATATCGCAGAAAGTGAAAAATGGATAAAAAAGTTGTGGTACTTACGTACAATGCAATATCACTCAGCCATGAAATGTATGTCATCAGGCCCGTAGCAGCATAATGAGTGGATTCAGTTATGATGATTCTAACTGAAATAAGTCACACAGAAAAAGAAACATCATAAGATATCAGTAATACACGGAATGTAAACTTGGCTACACAGGAACTGGATTCCAAAACAGAACAGGGTCTCAAAATTAGAAAACCAACTTATGCGTGCTTAAGGGGAAAGGTGAGTTGGGGTGCTGCATAAAACCAGAGATTGAAATGAGCACAGATAAAGTTCCTTAAGCCAAATATGGAATAGACAAGAGCTACTCCTTGCTCAACCAAATGGACTCAACTCCCCATATTAAACGCCTAAGAATGTACCTGACTAGTAAGTATCTTAAAACCTATGGATTGCTACGTCTCCGAAAGAGAATCAAGCATGTGTACAGGGGCATAAACGCAGCAGTGATAGGATCGGAGTGGTTCGGTGAGCAAATGAAGACCCTTTGAAGTCATATTGCATGGTACCCATTCCACAGGTTTCAACTACCCAGGTTTAAGGTATTCTTCCTTCAGCTAAAACATGCATGTGGAACCAAGAGTATGATCAGCCGTGTGAATGGGAGACGTGTTCAAATATGTCTCAGTTTTCCTCCCCTGGTACTCGGGTGCAACATTCCAGACGCTTTACTAACACTCTCCCCACTTGGAGAGTGAGCGCCTTTAACCTCCTGTTTGGCCCAGTTTGCAATTTCTGCGGAAGATGAACAGGAATAGGGAGAACCAATGAGAGACTAGCTGGAGGTGTCTGGACGGGCAAATTTAACTCTCATTTCCCACCAGGAAGAGGAATTAACCAAAGGCTCATCATGCCGTGCCAGAACCAGATTAGGGCCTGAAGCCATCCTGCGGTGTTGGGGCCAGGTCACAAGAAAGTGAGTTGAAGAAAGGAGCTCAGGGGCACTGTAATTCACAAACCTGCAAAGTTATAAATGACAGCTATCATCCAAAAATAGACTGAAGTAAGGCTGCCAAGAGGACTTGAAAGCGGGGCAGAATTGCAGGAAACCGATTTCAGGAGGTAGACTGGAATTGCATTGAAAGCATAGGAAAAGAGGCAGAACGTCCACAATGATGCACTTGGCCAAAAAGGGCGTATGCGTTTTTTCCTGAATATATTCAGGAAAAAACGCATACGCCCTTTTTGGCCAACCAAGCAAGCTTGCAAAGGAAATCTGCACTACAGTGAAGTCTCACTTCCTCCCGGTCAAAAGGGCCATCTGAAAAAAGTGTAAAATCCAGAAAGTCAGGACAGGCCATGGAGAACTGGGAGCCTTGTTATGCTCATGGGCGGGATGTAAATTGCCAACAGACACTGGGGAGAAGTGTATGGTGTTTCCTGAAACATCTAAAAAACAAAGCAACAGAGCCTAGGGCACTTCCACTTATGGTCCTATAGCTTAGGGAAATTAAAATCAAAAAGACACAGCCACCCCAAAGTTTGGGACACCTCTGTTTACAAGAACCTCGTTTACGGTACAAGTTCAATATCGCAGACAGTGAAAAATTGATAAAGAAGTTGTAGTATTTACGTACAATGCAATATCAATCAGCAAAGAAATCTATGACATCAGGCCCTTAGCAGCACAATGAGTGGGTTCAGGTATGATGATTCTAACTGAAATAAGTCACACAGAAAAAGAAACATCATAAGTTATCACTAATACACGGAATGTAAACTTGGCTACACAGGAACTGAATTACAGAACAGAACAGGGTCTCAAATTTAGAAAATCAACTTATGCTTGCTTAAGGGGAAAGGTGAGTTGGGGTGCTGCATAAAACCAGAGATTGAAATGAGCACAGATAAAGTTCCTTAAGCCAAATATGCAATAGACAAGAGCTACTCCTTGCTCAACGAAATGGACTCAACACCCCATATTAAACGCCTAAGTATGTACCTGACTAGTAAGTATCTTAAAACCTATGGATTGCTATGTCTCCAAAAGAGAATCAAGCGTGTGTACAGGGGCATAAACGCAGCAGTGATAGGATTGGAGAGGTTCGGTGAGCAAATGAAGACCCTTTGAAGTCATATTGCATGGTACCCATTCCACGGGTTTCAACTACCCAGGTTTAAGGTATCCATCCATCAGCTAAAACATGCATGTGGAACCTAGAGTATGATCAACCATGTGATCGGGAGACGTGTTCAAATATGTCTCAGTTTTCGTACCCTGGTACTCGGGTGCAACATTCCAGATGCTTTACTAACACTCTCCCGACTTGGAGAGTCAGTCCCTTTAACCTCCTGTTTGGCCCAGTTTGCAATTTCTGCGGAAGATGAACAGGAATAGGGAGAACCAATGAGAGACTAGCTGGAGGTGTCTGGACGGGCAAATTTAACTCTCATTTCCCACCAGGAAGAGGAATTAACCAAAGGCTCAGCGTGCCGTGCCGGAACCAGATTAGGGCCTGAAGCCATCCTGCGGTGTTGCGGCCAGGTCACAAGAAAACGAGTTGAAGAAAGGAGCTCAGGGTCACTGTAATTCACAAACCTGCAGAGTTATAAATGACAGCTATCGTCCAAAAATATACTGAAGTAAGGCTGCCAAGAGGACTTGAAAGCGGGGCAGAATTGCAGGAAGCCGATTTCAGGAGGTAGACTGGAATTGCATTGAAAGCATAGGAAAAGAGGCAGATCGTCCAAAATGATGCACTTGGCCAAAAAGGGCGTATGCGTTTTTTCCTGAATATATTCAGGAAAAAACGCATACGCCCTTTTTGGCCAACCAAGGAAGCTTGCAAAGGAAATGTGCACTACAATGTAGTCTCACTTCCGCCCGGTCAAAAGAGCCATCTGAAAAAAGTGTAAAATCCAGAAAGGCAGGACAGGCCATGGAGAACTGGGAGGCTTGTTATGCTGATGGGCGGGATGTAAATTGCCAACAGCCACTCAGGAGACGTGTATGGTGCTTCCTGAAACATCTAAAAAACAAAGCAACAGAGCCTAGGGCACTTCCACTTATGGTCCTATAGCTTAGGGAAATTAAAATCAAAAAGACACAGCCACCCCAAAGTTTGGGACGCCTCTGTTTACAAGAACCTCGTTTACGTTACAAGTTCAATATCGCAGAAAGTGAAAAATGGATAAAGAAGTTGTGGTACTTACGTACAATGCAATATCACTCAGCCATGAAATGTATGTCATCAGGCCCGTAGCAGCATAATGAGTGGATTCAGGTATGATGATTCTAACTGAAATAAGTCACACAGAAAAAGAAACATCATAAGATATCAGTAATACACGGAATGTAAACTTGGCTACACAGGAACTGGATTCCAAAACAGAACAGGGTCTCAAAATTAGAAAACCAACTTATGCTTGCTTAAGGGGAAAGGTGAGTTGGGGTGCTGCATAAAACCAGAGATTGAAATGAGCACAGATAAAGTTCCTTAAGCCAAATATGGAATAGACAAGAGCTACTCCTTGCTCAACCAAATGGACTCAACTCCCCATATTAAACGCCTAAGAATGTACCTGACTAGTAAGTATCTTAAAACCTATGGATTGCTACGTCTCCGAAAGAGAATCAAGCATGTGTACAGGGGCATAAACGCAGCAGTGATAGGATCGGAGTGGTTCGGTGAGCAAATGAAGACCCTTTGAAGTCATATTGCATGGTACCCATTCCACAGGTTTCAACTACCCAGGTTTAAGGTATTCTTCCTTCAGCTAAAACATGCATGTGGAACCAAGAGTATGATCAGCCGTGTGAATGGGAGACGTGTTCAAATATGTCTCAGTTTTCCTCCCCTGGTACTCGGGTGCAACATTCCAGATGCTTTACTAACACTCTCCCCACTTGGAGAGTGAGCGCCTTTAACCTCCTGTTTGGCCCAGTTTGCAATTTCTGCGGAAGATGAACAGGAATAGGGAGAACCAATGAGAGACTAGCTGGAGGTGTCTGGACGGGCAAATTTAACTCTCATTTCCCACCAGGAAGAGGAATTAACCAAAGGCTCATCATGCCATGCCAGTACCAGATTAGGGCCTGAAGCCATCCTGCGGTGTTGGGGCCAGGTCACAAGAAAGTGAGTTGAAGAAAGGAGCTCAGGGGCACTGTAATTCACAAACCTGCAAAGTTATAAATGACAGCTATCATCCAAAAATAGACTGAAGTAAGGCTGCCAAGAGGACTTGAAAGCGGGGCAGAATTGCAGGAAACCGATTTCAGGAGGTAGACTGGAATTGCATTGAAAGCATAGGAAAAGAGGCAGAACGTCCACAATGATGCACTTGGCCAAAAAGGGCGTATGCGTTTTTTCCTGAATATATTCAGGAAAAAACGCATACGCCCTTTTGGCCAACCAAGCAAGCTTGCAAAGGAAATCTGCACTACAGTGAAGTCTCACTTCCTCCCGGTCAAAAGGGCCATCTGAAAAAAGTGTAAAATCCAGAAAGTCAGGACAGGCCATGGAGAACTGGGAGCCTTGTTATGCTGATGGGCGGGATGTAAATTGCCAACAGACACTGGGGAGAAGTGTATGGTGTTTCCTGAAACTTCTAAAAAACAAAGCAACAGAGCCTAGGGCACTTCCACTTATGGTCCTATAGCTTAGGGAAATTAAAATCAAAAAGACACAGCCACCCCAAAGTTTGGGACACCTCTGTTTACAAGAACCTCGTTTACGGTACAAGTTCAATATCGCAGACAGTGAAAAATTGATAAAGAAGTTGTAGTATTTACGTACAATGCAATATCAATCAGCAAAGAAATCTATGTCATCAGGCCCTTAGCAGCACAATGAGTGGGTTCAGGTATGATGATTCTAACTGAAATAAGTCACACAGAAAAAGAAACATCATAAGTTATCACTAATACACGGAATGTAAACTTGGCTACACAGGAACTGAATTACAGAACAGAACAGGGTCTCAAATTTAGAAAATCAACTTATGCTTGCTTAAGGGGAAAGGTGAGTTGGGGTGCTGCATAAAACCAGAGATTGAAATGAGCACAGATAAAGTTCCTTAAGCCAAATATGCAATAGACAAGAGCTACTCCTTGCTCAACGAAATGGACTCAACACCCCATATTAAACGCCTAAGTATGTACCTGACTAGTAAGTATCTTAAAACCTATGGATTGCTATGTCTCCAAAAGAGAATCAAGCGTGTGTACAGGGGCATAAACGCAGCAGTGATAGGATTGGAGAGGTTCGGTGAGCAAATGAAGACCCTTTGAAGTCATATTGCATGGTACCCATTCCACGGGTTTCAACTACCCAGGTTTAAGGTATCCATCCTTCAGCTAAAACATGCATGTGGAACCTAGAGTATGATCAACCATGTGATCGGGAGACGTGTTCAAATATGTCTCAGTTTTTGTACCCTGGTACTCGGGTGCAACATTCCAGATGCTTTACTAACACTCTCCCGACTTGGAGAGTCAGTCCCTTTAACCTCCTGTTTGGCCCAGTTTGCAATTTCTGCGGAAGATGAACAGGAATAGCGAGAACCAATGAGAGACTAGCTGGAGGTGTCTGGACGGGCAAATTTAACTCTCATTTCCCACCAGGAAGAGGAATTAACCAAAGGCTCAGCATGCCGTTCCGGAACCAGATTAGGGCCTGAAGCCATCCAGCGGTGTTGCGGCCAGCTCAAAAAAGCGAGTTGAAGAAAGGAGCTCAGGGGCACTGTAATTCACAAACCTGCAGAGTTATAAATGACAGCTATCGTCCAAAAATATACTGAAGTAAGGCTGCCAAGAGGACTTGAAAGCAGGGCAGAATTGCAGCAAACCAATTTCAGGAGGTAGACTGGAATTGCATTGAAAGCATAGGAAAAGAGGCAGAACGTCCACAATGATGCACTTGGCCAAAAAGGGCGTATGCGTTTTTTCCTGAATATATTCAGGAAAAAACGCATACGCCCATTTTGGCCAACCAAGCAAGCTTGCAAAGGAAATCTGCACTACAATGAAGTCTCACTTCCCCCCGGTCAAAAGGGCCATCTGAAAAAAGTGTAAAATCCAGAAAGTCAGGACAGGCCATGGAGAACTGGGAGCCTTGTTATGCTGATGGGCGGGATGTAAATTGCCAACAGACACTCAGGAGAAGTGTATGGTGTTTCCTGAAACATCTAAAAAACAAAGCAACAGACCCTAGGCACTTCCACTTATGGTCCTATAGCTTAGGGAAATTAAAATCAAAAAGACACAGCCACCCCAAAGTTTGGGACACCTCTGTTTACAAGAACCTCGTTTACAGTACAAGTTCAATATCACAGAAAGTGAAAAATGGATAAAGAAGTTGTGGTATTTACTTACAAAGCAATATCACTCAGCAATGAAATCTATGTCATCAGGCCCTTAGCAGCATAATGAGTGGATTCAGGTATGATGATTCTAACTGAAATAAGTCACACAGAAAAAGAAACATCATAAGATATCAGTAATACACGGAATGTAAACTTGACTACACAGGAACTGAATTCCAGAACAGAACAGGGTCTCAAATTTAGAAAACCAACTTATGCTTGCTTAAGGGGAAAGGTGAGTTGGGGTGCTGCATAAAACCAGAGATTGAAATGAGCACAGATAAAGTTCCTTAAGCCAAATATGGAATAGACAAGAGCTACTCCTTGCTCAACGAAATGGACTCAACACCCCATATTAAACGCCTAAGAATGTACCTGACTAGTAAGTATCTTAAAACCTATGGATTGCTATGTCTCCAAAAGAGAATCAAGCGTGTGTACAGGGGCATAAACGCAGCAGTGATAGGATTGGAGAGGTTCGGTGAGCAAATGAAGACCCTTTGAAGTCATATTGCATGGTACCCATTCCACGGGTTTCAACTACCCAGGTTTAAGGTATTCTTCCTTCAGCTAAAACATGCATGTGGAACCTAGAGTATGATCAACCATGTGATCGGGAGACGTGTTCAAATATGTCTCTGTTTTCGTACCCTGGTACTCGGGTGCAACATTCCAGACGCTTTACTAACACTCTCCCGACTTGGAGAGTCAGTCCCTTTAACCTCCTGTTTGGGCCAGTTTGCAATTTCTGCGGAAGATGAACAGGAATAGCGAGAACCAATGAGAAACTAGCTGGAGGTGTCTGGACGGGCAAATTTAACTCTCATTTCCCACCAGGAAGAGGAATTAACCAAAGGCTCAGCATGCCGTGCCAGAACCAGATTAGGGCCTGAAGCCAT
This sequence comes from Delphinus delphis, assembly GCF_949987515.2. Lineage (NCBI taxonomy): Eukaryota > Metazoa > Chordata > Mammalia > Artiodactyla > Delphinidae > Delphinus > Delphinus delphis. The sequence goes on from NW_027193032.1 coordinate 11,479, forward strand.
CCTGCGGTGTTGCGGCCAGGTCACAAGAAAGAGAGTTGAAGAAAGGAGCTCAGGGGCACTGTAATTCACAAACCTGCAGAGTTATAAATGACAGCTTTCATCCAAAAATATACTGAAGTAAGGCTGCCAAGAGGACTTGAAAGCGGGGCAGAATTGCAGGAAACCGATTTCAGGAGGTAGACTGGAATTGCATTGAAAGCATAGGAAAAGAGGCAGAACGTCCACAATGATGCACTTGGCCAAAAAGGGCATATGCGTTTTTTCCTGAATATATTCAGGAAAAAACGCATAAGCCCTTTTTGGTCAACCAAGCAAGCTTGCAAAGGAAATCTGCACTACAATGAAGTCTCACTTCCCCCCGGTCAAAAGGGCCATCTGAAAAAAGTGTAAAATCCAGAAAGGCAGGACAGGCCATGGAGAACTGGGAGCCTTGTTATGCTGATGGGCGGGATGTAAATTGCCAACAGCAACTCTGGAGAAGTGTATGGTGTTTCCTGAAACATCTAAAAAACAAAGCAACAGCGCCTAGGGCACTTCCACTTATGGTCCTATAGCTTAGGGAAATTAAAATCCAAAAGACACAGCACCCCAAAATTTGGGATGGCTCTTTTTACAGAAATCTCTTCTACGGCACAAGTTAAATATCCCAGAGAGCAAATAATGGATAAAGAAGTTGCGGTACTTATGTACAACAGAATACCACTCAGCAATGAAATCTATGTCACCAGACCCGTACCAGCATAATGAGTGGATTGAGACACGATGATTCTAAGTGAAATAAATCACACAGAAAAAGAAACATCATAAGGTATCACTAATACACGGAATGTGAACTTGGCTACACATGAACTGAATTACAAAACAGAACAGGGTCTCAAGTTTAGAAAACCAACTTATGCCTGCTTAAGGGGGAAGGTGAGTTGGGGTGCTGCATAAAAGCAGAGTTTGAAATTAGCACAGATACCGTTCCATAAGCCAAATATGTAATAGACAAGACCTACCCCTTGCTCAACGAAATGGATTCAACAATGAGGTATCACCTCACACCTGGTAGAATAGGCATCATAGAAAATCTACAAACAGAAAATGCTGGAAAGGGTGTGGAGAAAAGGAACCCTCTTCCACTATTGTTGGGAATATAAATTGATACAGTCATTATGGAGAACAATATGGAATTTCTTAAGAAACTAACAATAGAATTACCATATGATACAGCAATCCCAGTACTGGACATATACCCAGACAAAACCATAAATCAAAAAGAGTCATTCACCGCAATGTTCATTGCATCACTATTTACAATATCGAGGTAATGGAAGCAACCTAAATGCCCACAGACAGAGGAATGCATAAAGCTGTGGTACATATATAAAATAGAATATTACTAAGCCATGAAAAGGAATGAAATTGGGTCATTTGTAGAGACGTCGATGGATCTAGAGACTGTCATACAGAGTGAAGTAAGTCAGAAAGAGAAAAACAAATCTTGTATATTCATGCATATATGTGGAACCTAGAAAAACTGTACAGATTAACCATTTTGCAAGGCATAAATAGAGCAACAGATGTAGACAACAAACGTATGGACAACAAGGGGGGAAGCTGTTGGGGTGGTGGTGGTGGGAGGAGTTGAGAGACTGGGATTGACATGTATACATTTATATGTATAAAATAGATAACCAATAAGAACCTGCTGTATAAAAATATAAAATAAAATTCAAAATTAAAAAGAAATAAAATTTAAAAAATAAAACAGAAAAAACAATTATTCCCTGCACATACATGTATTCATATGAATAAATTATTTCCATGCTTATATCTGTAAATACGAAAAAGAGGAATAAAATCTACCTTGAACCAAAAACGAAAAAGAGAAAAAAAACACAGAACCCACCAGTTACACAGAGGAAAACCGTATCAGGACACTTGCTCCAGTTATAAAGAATTCTGAAGTTGGTCAGTGGTGGGGAATCGTCTCCCATTCAGCCAGCAGCCCCCACGCAACAAGCGTCCTCATTGCAAAGCTGGGGCACCATGCCGAGGCATCTGTGAGTAAACGTGAGCTGAGCCCCAGGCCAGTTGCTGCTGAAGTATTCCCACCCGTCCCAGGTAAAACACCTGAATATATACAAGGACTTGAAAGCCTAGAGGAAGGGCCATAGAGCCACACGAGTGACAGCATGCCGACCGACTTGGTGCCTGCAGGCCAGCCAGGATGGTCCTGGCCCTGGGTGCTCTTCTGGAAGATTTCCATTTCCCTGCCTGAGATACCCGTCCTGTCCCTGCCCCCACTGCTTTTTTCCTTCCTCACCTCTGCCCAGGGAGAAATTCCAGCAGCAGGTATGGGTGACACATCCTCTTCTTTAGCAGGTGGCAGCCTGGCAACTGCTGCAGAAAGTCCAGCAGAGCCCCACTCACACTGGGCCACCCACAAAGCCGTGGCCTCTCACTCCCTCCCACCAGCCCAGCCCCGAGACTGCTGACAGGGCAGAGAAAATGGCGTCAGGCACGGCTGCAGGGACTCTTGCTGCCTGGAGTGGTATTTATATTGATCTCAACCCAGGCACACCTGGGGAGGGCTGGCCGGCACGGTAAGGCTGCCCAGGTCAGCCAATCATCACCCCTCAGGGGCTCACAGTTGCAGAAAATGGAACTTGCTGAACCGGCCAGGTCCAAGGAACAGGTGTGGGCTCCTGAGAGTCAGGATAGACAAGGGGCTGCAGCTTTGGCTTGTTTTCTAATCATTTTATCTGGCCCATGAGCGGGAGACAACTTCAAGAAAACCCTCTCCTAATGAGAGGAACCCAGGAGTCAGGGAGAGGAGGGGTGGGTGGTGGTTGGAGACAGAGGCCTGGTGCCCCGGGTGCAGTGGAAGTCTCTGGAAGACCAGGTGGAGGGAAGCCTCACGGAGTGATGCCCAGGGTCACAGACCTGTCGCAGCTGCTGTTTGTTAGTTCAAGTCCTGCTCTGAGGTGCTCTGTGTCAGCTCTGAGCGACAGGTGAGCTGGGGGTGCTCTGCAATGAGGGCTATGTGCACGGTTCCTGTGTGCCCAGCCCTGCCACGGTACCTGCAAGGGTAGCTCTGTATCCTGGGAGGGGCCTGACCACGAGAGCCCCGTGGGCTGGGGTGGGGGTGGGGTACCTGCCCAGGTGAGCTCCATATTCTGGGATTGGTCTGACCACGAGAGCCCCATGGGCTGCTGGGGACCTGGTAAAGGATGTCAGGACAGTCAGTGAAGCCACCGAGGATATACCTCCAGTTGCTCCTAATTCCTACACCCTGCTGGTCATTCTACCAACCACCAGGACATGGTATTCTGTATTAGTCTTCAATGATGCCTTCTTTTGTATTCCATTAGTCCCAGAGTCACAAGAAATTTTGGCTTGTGAGTGGCAGGACTCAACATACAACTAAAACAATACTTCCGGGCCGTCTGGCCCCAAGGGTGCAAAAATTCCCACACCATCTTTGGGGAAAGCTTAGCTAAAGACCTAAAAGTTCTACCTCTGGAAAAGGAAACCCTCCTTCAATATGCAGACGACATTCTGATCGCCAGCCCTACTAAGGAGGCCTCTGAACTACCAAGCCAATAAAGGATAGAAGTTGTCCAAGTAAAAGCTCAAATATCACAGACTGCGGTGACCTGCCTGGGCTTCATTCTCACAGAAGGTCAGAGAAGCCCATCCCAGGAAAGGGAAGAAACCATTTTCAGCCTTACCCCTTTCTAAAACTAGAAGAGAGCTTAGGGGTTCCTGGGGAGGCCAGGGTTTGCTGCTTCTGGATCCCTAACTACAGTCTACTAGCTGGGCCTCTATATGAAACACTGAAAGGAAAAGATGATGATCCTTTTGAATAGAATCCAGAAGTGGCCTTTCAAGAATGGAAAGAGCAGTCAATTCAGACCCTTGCCCTGGAACTCCCTAATTTAGCTAAACCCTTTGACCTTTACATTCCCGGTGAAAGGTGAATCGCCATTGGAGAATTAGTGCAAAAACTGGGACCACTTGAAATGGAACAATGCAAGAATGCCATCCAGGTAGGATAAACTACGGTCACCAAGGGGCTTGGCCCACTGCCACATCTGGCCAAGATACTGGCGGTATCTAAAAACCTGGAAATCAGCAGCCCAAAAGGCCACCTCCCTCCTAAGGGAAAAGGACCCCACGTGGTGATCCTAACCACCAACCATGCCCTGAAGTTGCAGGGTTCGTTCCGTGGGCACACCGACCTCGAGTGAGGAGGCCCTCCAACTCCAACATCCAGAGAGATAACCGGGGGCAACAGGGCACCATGACGACTCGTGTGAACATCACTTGACCTGGAGTTTCTCTCATAAAACAACAAGGGTGTGTCCCAAAAGAGTAGACTACTGCTTGCAGGACTTACTGCACCCAGAGGGGAGCTAATAATCTTGGCGGGGGAACAGTATACCACACTGTCACCATAGAAAAGCCTACAGACACCATGATGATGTTGGCCAATAAGACCGGCTGGACTCCTGTTTACTTCAAAAGGCTGTTGACTCAGTAGCCGTCATGGTCCTTGATCACCACTGACCCTGGACTGTCTGGGAGTTGAGCGGGCAGGGCTCTGACACCTGGTGCTGTTTGTACGTTAATTCAGGGGCCTAATTGAAGAAAGCGCAGACTACTGGTCAGAGCATCTAGGCTGGCAGAAACGGTCAGCCTAAGGTGGCCGAACAAATGTGGGGCGGGGTGAAACTGGCCCCCACAGCGTCTCTGCACATCTCTTTCCTGGACCCTTAAAGGTCATTAGAATCTATAACACTTCCAATGCTGGTGCTCAGGTGGACGAGCAGGGAGGCAGGGGTCCTGGGGACAATCAACGTCACCGGGAGGCTGCTGGGGAGAAGCTCTGACCCTCGCCCCAGGGTATGAGGGCTCCCAACTCAGCACTCAGCAGTTACAGAAGAAGGGTCTGCACCCTCAGCACTCCAAGAATGAGGAACGGGACAAAAGGCAGAGGAGGGGTTTGTCCCCAGCAAAGCCCATTAAAAATCCCTGGGAGATAAAAATAGAATCTGGGCAATAAAGTCAAGTCTATCCTTTTTTATCCTTTGTGCTTTGTCTAATTTCACGTGCTCCTAGGGTCCCGCATGCAGAGGTTCCACACCCGGCACTTCAGACCAGATTTCCTAGTGCAGAATGGCTGGGTCGACACCTCAGCTCCTGGGGCCCAGTGCAGACTCCACGATATAGAGCCTGAGCTACAGCCAACCCGGCCCTCGAGAGCTCCGCCGCCTCCCTCCCTCCCACTGACTCTGACAGGATCTCTACACAGCAGCCCAGCCCACAGCCCACGGGGTAGTGCATGCTCTCACCTCTCCATTCTCTGATCAAAATATAAAGTTTCCTTTGCTTGTGAACCAAACTCAGTCTCGATCTGTTGGCCCCAATGACACTGGGCAGGGGGACACTTGTTGGGGTCCACTCTGGAGGATCAGTAACAGAAATTGAGACTATTGTAACCTCAATGAACAGATGTGTGAGCCAAACTGTAGTTAACATAGAACAGTGTATAAGGCTCGGGTAAAATAAGATGTTTCTAACACTTCCATTTGATATTTCCATCACTTTTTATAAGCAAGTTCAGTGAAAAGGTTTGTCTTATTTGTCAGGTCAATATTAGAGAAACGAAGTGATTTCTTTCCAAGGATGTACATCTAATAATCTTGGTTGAACCTTCAATCTTGTTTTAAATGCTTTTCCATTGAAAATGATACCTCTCTTTCAGCTCCCCCATTTCTGAGAAGTATAAAATCTTATAATTTATTATTACCAAAGGGGAAAGGTGGGAGGAGGGATAAATTAACAGTTTGGGATTAACACATACACACTGCTATGTATAAAATAGATCATCAACAAGGAACTACTGTATAGCACAGGGAACTACACTCAACATTTTGCAATAACCTATAAGGGGAAATAATCTGAAAAAGAATAGATATTTTTATTGACATCATCTATCAATGACAGTTAAAGTGTAGCCTAAGGGAAGCTGGTGGTGAGTGCTTCTGACCCTGAAGACTTCAATCATCTAAAGTTTGGACTCTGCCTACTTCCCAAGGCCCTTAATGAACATATGTGTAGCCATAGCTTAAAAACTTCCCCAGTTTGGGTTTCGGGGAGACACTGATTTTGAAAAAGCCCTGGTGTTCTCCTTACATGAATGGGACTCTTCCTACTGCTAAAACATGTCTGTCACACCCAGAGGATGGTATACCGTCTGATCGGGAAGAGTTTGGAAAAGGCATCTCATCTCCTCATCTCCTGGTGCTCGGGTTCACCCCTCCAGCGTCTTTACTAACAGTCTCCCCACTTGGAGATGTCAGCACTGTCAACATCCTGTTGCGTACAGTTTGGAATTTGTCCAGAGGATGAAGCGGAAGGATGAGGAACAATGAGAGACAAGTCCTAGGTGTTCAGACAGGCACATGTCACTCTAATTTCCAATCAGGAAGACGAATTGACCAAAGGCTAGGGTTGCCCATGGAAACAGTATAGGGCTTGAGGAAATCCCGCTGCTCTGTGGCCAGTTCCCATAAACACAAGTTGAACAATGGAACTCAGGGGCAGTAAAATTCACAAAACTGCAGAGTTGAAAATATCCATCACTGAAAAATGTCTTGAGGAAAGTCAGAGAAAAGGACTTGTAAGCAAGGGAGAATGGCAGGAAAGGGATTTGAGGAGGTAGAAAGGACTCGCCATTAAGCACAAGAAAAGGAGCTGAACATTGCCAACATTGCAGTTGGCCGAAAAGGGTGTATGCGTTTTTTTCTGTATATATTCAAGAAAAGGGCATACACTTTTTTAGCCAACCAAACAGGTGGGCACTGGAAGTCAATACTACAAAAGATATCACTTCGCATCAATCAGAAGAGCCATCCTCATAAAGCGTAAACAACAGAAATGCAGGACAGGGCAACGAGAAGAGGGAGCCCTGTGAGACTTATAGTGGAAATGTATATTGCCAACGGCCATTCTGGAGAAGTGTATTGTGTTTACTAAAGCATCTAAAAAATGAGCTACAGAGCATAGGGCACTTGCACTCATGGGTGTATATCTTGGGAAAAACAAAAATCGAGAGGACACAGGCACCCCAATGTTTACCCCCTCTCTGTTTAAAAGATCCTCGACTAGGATATAACTTAAATGTCTCTGGAGGGAAAAAATGGATAGAGATGTGGTACTTAGGTAGAGTGGAATATTATTCAGCCTGGAAATCAATGAAATATGGCCAGTTGTAACAACTCCGGAGGAGTTACGTATGATCATTCTAAGTGACAGAATTCAAAAAGAAAAAGACACATATCATAAGATATCACTTAAAGGTGGAATCCAAAATGGCTACACATGAAATAAATTACAAAACAAAAACATAGTCAAATATGTAGAAAACACGCATAAGGCTGCTAAACAGGAAAGGTGGGGAGGGGTGAGGCATCATCCAGGAGGTTGAAATTAGCAAAGATACCATTCCAAATACCAAACTGATAATCAACAAGGCCTACACGGTAGCTAAAAGAACTGCACTCAGCACACTCAAGTCACCGGAAAAGAATATATACGACTGGTAAGAATCTGAAAAAGAATTTACTGATGTCTCTCTGTACGTGAATCAAGTGGATGTACAGCAGCAAGAAACAGAGCTTTGAAAATCAGCTGTAACCAATATAGTAATAAATTGAAAAAAATAAACGACAGAGAGACAGAGAAAACCTCTTACAACTTTTCCTCAGGGACGGTGATGCAACATGGATTGAACACATCTAGACCCACAGCAGGATGAGACATAAGGCTGGAAACTGTTTGCGCTAAAAGAAATGTGAGGATGGGTGAGGAAATGCACACCCTTTAAAGTAATACTACCTGGTGCCCATTCAATGGGTCCCAAATCTGCAGGTTCAAGGGATCTTCCTACAGCTAAAACATGCATGGAAAACCCAGAGGACTGTACACCATGTGATCAGGAGATGTGTCTAAAATGCACTTCATTTATCCTCTCCTGGTGCTCCTGTTCACCATTCCAGCCATGTTACTTAGAATCTCCCCACTTGGAGAATCAGCACATTTAAACTTCTGTTTCACACATTTTGCAAATTGTGAGGAGGATGAACGGGAAGAGGGGGAACCAATGAGAGAATAGTTGTAGGGGTTTGGACGGGCACATATCACTCTAATTTCCCATTAAGAATAAGAATTAATGAAAGGCTCAGCCTGCCTCGCCGGAGCCAAAATAGGACCTGAAGCAATCCTGCGGGTTTGAGGCCAGCTCACAAAAGAGCAACTTAAAAAATGGAGCTCAGGGTCACTGCAATTCACAAACCTGCAGAGTTATAAATGAAAACTAACGTCCAAAAATATGTTGAGGTAAGGCAAAGAAGAGGATCTGAATGCAAGACAGAATTGCAAGAAACAGATTTCAAGAGATAGATTGGACTCGTCTTTAATGCACATGAAAAGCGGCAGAATTTCGACAATGATGCAGTTGGCCCAAAAGGGCGTATGCGTTTTTTCCTGATTATATCCAGGAAAAAACGCATACGCACTTTATGGGCAACGAAGCAAGCAAGCAATGCAAATGTGCACAACAAAGAAGTCTCACTTCCCACCGGTCAAAAGGGCCATCCTAAAAAATTGTAAAAACCAGAAATGCAGGACAGGCCATGGAGAACAGGGAACCTTTATACGCTGATGGGCAGTGTGTGAACTGCCGAGAGCCACTCTGGAGAAGTGTATGGTGGTTCCTAAATCATCTAAAAAACAGAGCTACAGAGCATAGGACACTTCCAATCATGGGAGTATATCTAGGGAAGTCTAAAAATCAACAAGACACAAGCACACCACAGTTTAGGGCTACTCTGTTTACAAGAACCTCAACTTCAGTACACCTTAAATATCCCAGGAAAGAGAACAATGGATAAAGAAGATGTGGTACTTATGTACAATGGAATATCTCTTCACCATGAAATCAATGTAATAAGGCTAGTAGAAGGATAAAGAGTGGATTTAGGTCCGATAATACTACTTGAAATAAGTCAAACAGGAAAAGAAACATATCATAAGATATCACTTATAGAGGGAGGGTAAATATGGCTGCACAAGAAATGAATTACAGAACAGAACAGTGTCTCACATTTAGAAAACACACTTATGTCAGCTTAAGGGGAAAGGAGAGGTGGAGTGATGCATAAAACCAGAGTTTGAAATTAGCACAGATACCGTTCAATAAACCAAATAGGTATTAGACAAGATCTACACCTTGCTCAATGAACTGGCCTCAACACACCCTATACACCGCAGAGAAATATATCTGAGTAATAAGAATCTTAAAACCCATGTATTGATATATCTCCATAAGGGAATCAAGTGTGTGCAGAGCGGCACAAACACAGCAGTGAAAATGAGCTAAACCCCATTATAGAAATAAATTTTAAAAACAAAATGCTGAAACAATGAAAGAGAGAAAAATTCTTACAAAATTCGCTCAGGGGCTGTGATGCAACCTGGATTGACCACATAAACCCACAGCTGGATAAGACATAAGGCTGGACACTTGGGGCTGAGAGGATTGGTGAGCTTTGGTGAGCAACTGCCGAAAGTTTAATGCAATACTTCATGCTACTCAGTCCAAGGGTCCCAACACTCCAGGTTGAAGGGAATCTTCCTACAGCTAAACCATGCTTGGGAAACCCAGCGACTGGTATACCATATGATCGGGAAAGGTTTCTAAAACGCACCTCATTTTTCCTCTCCTGGGGCTCCGGATCGACATTCCAGCCGCTTTACTAACAACATCCCCACATGGAGTCAATGCCTTTAAGTTCTGGTATCGCACAGTCTGCAGTTAGTGCAGAGGATGAATGCGAATAGGGGGAACCAGTGAGAAACTAGCTGTAGCGGTTTCAATGGGCACATGTCACTCTAATGTCACATCAGTAAGAAGAATTAACCAAAGGCACAGCAAGGTGCCCCAGAAGAAAAATAGGGCTTCAAGGAAACCTGTGGTTATGGGGCAAGACCACAAAAATAAGAGCTGAAAAGTGGGGCTAAGGGCCACTGCAATTCAAAAACATGCAGAGTTATAAAGGCCAACTATTTTCAAAAAATATATTGAGGTAAGGCTATGAAGAGACATTGAAAGAAAGGCAGAATTGCAGGAAACCGATTTCAGGAGGTAGACTGGAATTGCATTGAAAGCATAGGAAAAGAGGCAGAACGTCCACAATGATGCACTTGGCCAAAAAGGGCGTATGCGTTTTTTCCTGAATATATTCAGGAAAAAACGCATACGCACTTTTTGGCCAACCAAGCAAGCTTGCAAAGGAAATCTGCACTACAATGAAGTCTCACTTCCCCCCGGTCAAAAGGGCCATCTGAAAAAAGTGTAAAATCCAGAAAGGCAGGACAGGCCATGGAGAACTGGGAGCCTTGTTATGCTGATGGGCGGGATGTAAATTGCCAACAGACACTCGGGAGAAGTGTATGGTGTTTCCTGAAACATCTAAAAAACAAAGCAACAGAGCCTAGGGCACTTCCACTTATGGTCCTATAGCTTAGGGAAATTAAAATCAAAAAGACACAGCCACCCCAAAATTTGGGACGCCTCTGTTTACAACAACCTCGTTTACAGAACAAGTTCAATATCACAGAAAGTGAAAAATGGATAAAGAAGTTGTGGTACTCACGTACAATGCAGTATCACTCAGCAATGAAATCTATGTCATCAGGCCCGTAGCAGCATAATGAGTGGATTCAGGTATGATGATTCTAACTGAAATAAGTCACACAGAAAAAGAAACATCATAAGATATCACTAATACACGGAATGTAAACTTGGCTACACAGGAACTGAATTCCAAAACAGAACAGGGTCTCAATTTTAGAAAACTAACTTGTGCTTGCTTAAGGGGAAAGGGGAGTTGGGGTGCTGCATAAAACCAGAGATTGAAATGAGCACAGATAAAGTTCCTTAAGCCAAATATGGAATAGACGAGAGCTACTCCTTGCTCAATGAAATGGACTCAGCACCCCATATGAAACGCCTAAGAATGTACCTGACTAGTAAGTATCTTAAAACCTATGGATTGCTATGTCTCCGAAAGAGAATCAAGCATATGTACAGGGGCATAAACGCAGCAGTGATAGGATTGGAGAGGTTCGGTGAGCAAATGAAGACCCTTTGAAGTCATATTGCATGGTACCCATTCCACGGGTTTCAACTCTCCAGGTTTAAGGTATTCTTCCTTCAGCTAAAACATGCATGTGGAACCCAGAGTATGATCAACCATGTGATCGGGAGACGTGTTCAAATATGTCTCAGTTTTCGTACCCTGGTACTCGGGTGCAACATTCCAGACGCTTTACTAACACTCTCCCGACTTGGAGAGTCAGTTCCTTTAACCTCGTGTTTGGCCCAGTTTGCAATTTCTGCGGAAGATGAACAGGAATAGCGAGAACCAATGAGAGACTAGCTGGAGGTGTCTGGACGGGCAAATTTAACTCTCATTTCCCACCAGGAAGAGGAAATAACCAAAGGCTCAGCGTGCCGCGCCAGAACCAGATTAGGGCCTGAAGCCATCCTGCGGTGTTGCGGCCAGCTCACAAGAAAGCGAGTTGAAGAAAGGAGCTCAGGGGCACTGTAATTCACAAACCTGCAGAGTTATAAATGACAGCTATCGTCCAAAAATATACTGAAGTAAGGCTGCCAAGAGGACTTGAAAGCGGGGCAGAATTGCAGGAAACCGATTTCAGGAGGTAGACTGGAATTGCATTGAAAGCATAGGAAAAGAGGCAGAACGTCCACAATGATGCACTTGGCCAAAAAGGGCGTATGCGTTTTTTCCTGAATATATTCAGGAAAAAACGCATACGCCCTTTTTGGCCAACCAAGCAAGCTTGCAAAGGAAATCTGCACTACAATGAAGTCTCACTTCCCCCCGGTCAAAAGGGCCATCTGAAAAAAGTGTAAAATCCAGAAAGGCAGGACAGGCCATGGAGAACAGGGAGCCTTGTTATGCTGATGGGCGGGATGTAAATTGCCAACAGACACTCGGGAGAAGTGTATGGTGTTTCCTGAAACATCTAAAAAACAAAGCAACAGAGCCTAGGGCACTTCCACGTATGGTCCTATAGCTTAGGGAAATTAAAATCAAAAAGACACAGCCACCCCAATGTTTGGGACGCCTCTGTTTACAAGAACCTCGTTTACCATACAAGTTCAATATCACAGAAAGTGAAAAATGGATAAAGAACTTGTGGTACTTACGTACAATGCAGTATCACTCAGCAATGAAATCTATGTCATCAGGCCCATAGCAGCATAATGAGTGGATTCAGGTACGATGATTCTAACTGAAATAAGTCACACAGAAAAAGAAACATCATAAGATATCACTAATACACGGAATGTAAACTTGGCTACACAGGAACTGAATTCCAAAACAGAACAGGGTCTCACATTTAGAAAACCAACTTCTGCTTGCTTAAGGGGAAAGGTGAGTTGGGGTGCTGCATAAAACCAGAGATTGAAATGAGCACAGATAAAGTTCCTTAAGCCAAATATGGAATAGACAAGAGCTACTCCTTGCTCAACGAAATGGACTCAACACCGCATATTAAATGCCTAAGAATGTACCTGACTAATAAGTATCTTAAAACCTATGGATTGCTATGTCTCCAAAAGAGAATCAAGCGTGTGTACAGGGGCATAAACGCAGCAGTGATAGGATTGGAGAGTTTCGGTGAGCAAATGAAGACCCTTTGAAGTCATATTGCATGGTACCCATTCCATGGGTTTCAACTACCCAGGTTTAAGGTATTCTTCCTTCAGCTAAAACATGCATGTGGAACCTAGAGTATGATCAACCATGTGATCGGGAGACGTGTTCAAATATGTCTCAGTTTTCGTACCCTGGTACTTGGGTGCAACATTCCAGACGCTTTACTAACACTCTCCTGACTTGGAGAGTCAGTCCCTTTAACCTCCTGTTTGGCCCAGTTTGCAATTTCTGCGGAAGATGAACAGGAATAGCGAGAACCAATGAGAGACTAGCTGGAGGTGTCTGGACGGGCAAATTTAACTCTCATTTCCCACCAGGAAGAGGAAATAACCAAAGGCTCAGTGTGCCGTGCCGGAACCAGATTAGGGCCTGAAGCCATCCTGCGGTGTTGCGGCCAGGTCACAAGAAAGCGAGTTGAAGAAAGGAGCTCAGGGGCACTGTAATGCACAAACCTGCAGAGTTATAAATGACAGCTATCGTCCAAAAATATACTGAAGTAAGGCTGCCAAGAGGACTTGAAAGCGGGGCAGAATTGCAGGAAACCGATTTCAGGATGTAGACTGGAATTGCATTGAAAGCATAGGAAAAGAGGCAGAACGTCCACAATGATGCACTTGGCCAAAAAGGGCGTATGCGTTTTTTCCTGAATATATTCAGGAAAAAACGCATACGCCCTTTTTGGCCAACCAAGCAAGCTTGCAAAGGAAATCTGCACTACAATGAAGTCTCACTTCCCCCCGGTCAAAAGGGCCATCTGAAAAAAGTGTAAAATCCAGAAAGGCAGGACAGGCCATGGAGAACAGGGAGCCTTGTTATGCTGATGGGCGGGATGTAAATTGCCAACAGACACTGGGGAGAAGTGTATGGTGTTTCCTGAAACATCTAAAAAACAAAGCAACAGAGCCTAGGGCACTTCCACTTATGGTCCTATAGCTTAGGGAAATTAAAATCAAAAAGACACAGCCACCCCAAAGTTTGGGACGCCTTTGTTTACAAGAACCTCGTTTACAATACAAGTTCAACATCGCAGAAAGTGAAAAATGGATAAAGAAGTTGTGGTATTTACTTACAAAGCAATATCACTCAGCAATGAAATCTATGTCATCAGGCCCTTAGCAGCACAATGAGTGGATTCAGGTATGATGTTTCTAACTGAAATAAGTCACACAGAAAAAGAAACATCATAAGATATCAGTAATACACAGAATGTAAACTTGGCTACACAGGAACTGAATTACAGAACAGAAGAGGGTCTCAAATTTAGAAAACCAACTTATGCTGTCTCCAGGGGAAAGGTGAGTTGGGGTGCTGCATAAAACCAGAGATTGAAATGAGCACAGATAAAGTTCCTTAAGCCAAATATGGAATAGACAAGAGCTACTCCTTGCTCAACGAAATGGACTCAACACCGCATATTAAACGCCTAAGAATGTACCTGACTAGTAAGTATCTTAAAGCCTATGGATGGCTATGTCTCCGAAACAGAATCAAGCATGTGTACAGGGGCATAAACGCAGCAGTGATAGGATTGGAGAGGTTCGGTGAGCAAATGAAGACCCTTTGAAGTCATATTGCATGGTACCCATTCCACGGGTTTCAACTACCCAGGTTTAAGGTATTCTTCCTTCAGCTAAAACATGCATGTGGAACCTAGAGTATGATCAACCATGTGATCGGGAGACGTGTTCAAATATGTCTCAGTTTTCGTACCCTGGTACTCAGGTGCAACATTCCAGACTCTTTACTAACACTCTCCCGACTTGGAGAGTCAGTCCCTTTAACCTCCTGTTTGGCCCAGTTTGCAATTTCTGCGGAAGATGAACAGGAATAGCGAGAACCAATGAGACACTAGCTGGAGGTGTCTGGATGGACAAATTTAACTCCCATTTCCCACCAGGAAGAGGAATTAACCAAAGGCTCAGCGTGCCCTGCCGGAACCAGATTAGGGCCTGAAGCCATCCTGCGGTGTTGCGGCCAGGTCACAAGAAAGCGAGTTGAAGAAAGGAGCTCAGGGGCACTGTAATTCACAAACATACAGAGTTATAAATGACAGCTATCGTCCAAAAATATATTGAAGTAAGGCTGCCAAGAGGACTTGAAAGCAGGGCAGAATTGCAGGAAACCGATTTCAGGAGGTAGACTGGAATTGCATTGAAAGCATAGGAAAAGAGGCAGAACGTCCACAATGATGCACTTGGCCAAAAAGGGCGTATGCGTTTTTTCCTGAATATATTCAGGAAAAAACGCATACGCCCTTTTTGGCCAACCAAGCACACTTGCAAAGGAAATCTGCACTACAATGAAGTCTCACTTCCCCCCAGTCAAATGGGCCATCTGAATAAAGTGTAAAATCCAGAAAGGCAGGACAGGTCATGGAGAACTGGGAGCCTTGTTATGCTGATGGGCGGGATGTAAATTGCCAACAGACACTCGGGAGAAGTGTATGGTATTTCCTGAAACATCTAAAAAACAAAGCAACAGAGGTTAGGGCACTTCCACTTATGGTCCTATAGCTTAGGGAAATTAAAATCAAAAAGACACAGCCACCCCAAAGTTTGGCACGCCTCTGTTTACAAGAACCTCGTTTACAGTACAAGTTCAATATCACAGAAAGTGAAAAATGGATAAAGAACTTGTGGTACTTACGTACAATGCACTATCACTCAGCAATTAAACCTATGTCATCAGGCCCGTAGCAGCATAATGAGTGGATTCAGGTACGATGATTCTAACTGAAATAAGTCACACAGAAAAAGAAACATTATAAGATATCACTAATACACGGAATGTAAATTTGGCTACAGAGGAACTGAATTCCAAAACAGAACAGGGTCTCAAATTTAGAAAACCAACTTATGCTTGCTTAAGGGGAAAGGGGAGTTGGGGTGCTGCATAAAACCAGAGATTGAAATGAGCACAGATAAAGTTCCTTAAGCCAAATATGGAATAGACAAGAGCTACTCCTTGCTCAATGAAATGGACTCAACACCCCATATTAAACGCCTAAGAATGTACCTGACTAGTAAGTATCTTAAAACCTATGGATTGCTATGTCTCCAAAAGAGAATCAAGCATGTGTACAGGGGCATAAAGACAGCAGTGATAGGATTGGAGAGGTTCAGTGAGCAAATGAAGAACCTTTGAAGTCATATTGCATGGTACCCATTACACGGGTGTCAACTACCCAGGTTTAAGGTATTCTTCCTTCAGCTAAAACATGCATGTGGAACCTAGAGTATGATCAACCATGTGATCGGGAGACGTGTTCAAATATGTCTCAGTTTTCGTACCCTGGTACTCGGGTGCAACATTCCAGACGCTTTACTAACACTCTCCCGACTTGGAGAGTCAGTCCCTTTAACCTCCTGTTTGGCCCAGTTTGCAATTTCTGCGGAAGATGAACAGGAATAGCGAGAACCAATGAGAGACTAGCTGGAGGTGTCTGGACGGGCAAATTTAACTCTCATTTCCCACCAGGAAGAGGAATTAACCAAAGGCTCAGCATGCCGTGCCAGAACCAGATTAGGGCCTGAAGCCATCCTGCGGTGTTGCGGCCAGGTCACAAGAAAGCGAGTTGAAGAAAGGAGCTCAGGGGCACTGTAATGCACAAACCTGCAGAGTTATAAATGACAGCTATCGTCCAAAAATATACTGAAGTAAGGCTGCCAAGAGGACTTGAAAGCGGGGCAGAATTGCAGGAAACCGATTTCAGGAGGTAGACTGGAATTGCATTGAAAGCATAGGAAAAGAGGCAGAACGTCCACAATGATGCACTTGGCCAAAAAGGGCGTATGCGTTTTTTCCTGAATATATTCAGGAAAAAACGCATACGCCCTTTTTGGCCAACCAAGCAAGCTTGCAAAGGAAATCTGCACTACAATGAAGTCTCACTTCCCCCCGGTCAAAAGGGCCATCTGAAAAAAGTGTAAAATCCAGAAAGGCAGGACAGGCCATGGAGAGCTGGGAGCCTTGTTATGCTGATGGGTGGGATGTAAATTGCCAACAGACACTCGGGAGAAGTGTATGGTGTTTCCTGAAACATCTAAGAAACAAAGCAACAGAGCCTAGGGCACTTCCACTTATGGTCCTATAGCTTAGGGAAATTAAAATCCAAAAGACACAGCCACCCCAAAATTTGGGATGGCTCTTTTTAGAGAAATCTCTTCTACGGCACAAGTTAAATATCCCAGAGAGCAAATAATGGATAAAGAAGTTGCGGTACTTATGTACAACAGAATACCACTCAGCAATGAAATCTATGTCACCAGACCCGTACCAGCATAATGAGTGGATTGAGACACGATGATTCTAAGTGAAATAAATCACACAGAAAAAGAAACATCATAAGGTATCACTAATACATGGAATGTGAACTTGGCTACACATGAACTGAATTACAAAACAGAACAGGGTCTCAAGTTTAGAAAACCAACTTATGCCTGCTTAAGGGGGAAGGTGAGTTGGGGTGCTGCATAAAAGCAGAGTTTGAAATTAGCACAGATACCATTCCATAAGCCAAATATATAATAGACCAGACCTACCCCTTGCTCAACGAAATGGATTCAACAATGAGGTATCACCTCACACCTGGTAGAATAGGCATCATATAAAATCTACAAACAGAAAATGCTGGAAAGGGTGTGGAGAAAAGGAACCCTCTTCCACTATTGTTGGGAATATAAATTGATACAGTCATTATGGAGAACAATATGGAATTTCTTAAGAAACTAACAATAGAATTACCATATGATACAGCAATCCCTGTACTGGACATATACCCAGACAAAACCATAAATCAAAAAGAGTCATTCACCGCAATGTTCATTGCATCACTATTTACAATATCGAGGTAATGGAAGCAACCTAAATGCCCACAGACAGACGAATGCATAAAGCTGTGGTACATATATAAAATGGAATATTACTAAGCCATGAAAAGGAATGAAATTGGGTCATTTGTAGAGACGTCGATGGATCTAGAGACTGTCATACAGAGTGAAGTAAGTCAGAAAGAGAAAAACAAATCTTGTATATTCATGCATGTATGTGGAACCTAGAAAAACTGTACAGATTAACCATTTTGCAAAGCATAAATAGAGCAACAGATGTAGACAACAAACGTATGGACAACAAGGGGGGAAAGCTGTTGGGGGGGTGGTGGTGGGAGGAGTTGAGAGACTGGGATTGGCATGTATACATTTATATGTATAAAATAGATAACCAATAAGAACCTGCTGTATAAAAATATAAAATAAAATTCAAAATTAAAAAGAAATAAAATTTAAAAAATAAAACAGAAAAAACAATTATTCCCTGCACATACATGTATTTATATGAATAAATTATTTCCATGCTTATATCTGTAAATACAAAAAAGAGGAATAAAATCTACCTTGAACCAAAAACGAAAAAGAGAAAAAACCACAGAACCCACCAGTTACACAGAGGAAAACCGTATCAGGGCACTTGCTCCAGTTGTAAACAATTCTGAAGTTGGTCAGTGGTGGGGAATCGTCTCCCATTCAGCCAGCAGCCCCCACGCAACAAGCGTCCTCATTGCAAAGCTGGGGCACCGTGCCGAGGCATCTGTGAGTAAACGTGAGCTGAGCCCCAGGCCAGTTGCTGCTGAACTATTCCCACCCGTCCCAGGTAAAACACCTGAATATATACAAGGACTTGAAAGCCTAGAGGAAGGGCCATAGAGCCACACGAGTGACATGCCGGCCGACTTGGTGCCTGCAGGCCAGCCAGGATGGTCCTGGCCCTGGGTGCTCTTCTGGAAGATTTCCATTTCCCTGCCTGAGATACCCGTCCTGTCCCTGCCCCCACTGCTTTTTTCCTTCCTCACCTCTGCCCAGGGAGAAATTCCAGCAGCAGGTATGGGTGACACATCCTCTTCTTTAGCAGGTGGCAGCCTGGCAACTGCTGCAGAAAGTCCAGCAGAGCCCCACTCACACTGGGCCACCCACAAAGCCGTGGCCTCTCACTCCCTCCCACCAGCCCAGCCCCGAGACTGCTGACAGGGCAGAGAAAATGGCGTCAGGCACGGCTGCAGGGGCTCTTGCTGCCTGGAGTGGTATTTATATTGATCTCAACCACGGCACACCTGGGGAGGGCTGGCCGGCACGGTAAGGCTGCCCAGGTCAGCCAATCATCACCCCTCAGGGGCTCACAGTTGCAGAAAATGGAACTTGCTGAACCGGCCAGGTCCAAGGAACAGGTGTGGGCTCCTGAGAGTCAGGATAGACAAGGGGCTGCAGCTTTGGCTTGTTTTCTAATCATTTTATCTGGCCCATGAGTGGGAGACAACTTCAAGAAAACCCTCTCCTAATGAGAGGAACCCAGGAGTCAGGGAGAGGAGGGGTGGGTGGTGGTTGGAGACAGAGGCCTGGTGCCCCGGGTGCAGTGGAAGTCTCTGGAAGACCAGGTGGAGGGAGGCCTCACGGAGTGATGCCCAGGGTCACAGACCTGTCGCAGCTGCTGTTTGTTAGTTCAAGTCCTGCTCTGAGGTGCTCTGTGTCAGCTCTGAGCGACAGGTGAGCTGGGAGTGCTCTGCAATGAGGGCTATGTGCACGGTTCCTGTGTGCCCAGCCCTGCCACGGTACCTGCAAGGGTAGCTCTGTATCCTGGGAGGGGCCTGACCACGAGAGCCCCGTGGGCTGGGGTGGGGGTGGGGTACCTGCCCAGGTGAGCTCCATATTCTGGGATTGGTCTGACCACGAGAGCCCCATGGGCTGCTGGGGACCTGGTAAAGGATGTCAGGACAGTCAGTGAAGCCACCGAGGATATACCTCCAGTTGCTCCTAATTCCTACACCCTGCTGGTCATTCTACCAACCACCAGGACATGGTATTCTGTATTAGTCTTCAGTGATGCCTTCTTTTGTATTCCATTAGTCCCAGAGTCACAAGAAATTTTGGCTTGTGAGTGGCAGGACTCAACATACAACTAAAACAATACTTCCGGGCCGTCTGGCCCCAAGGGTGCAAAAATTCCCACACCATCTTTGGGGAAAGCTTAGCTAAAGACCTAAAAGTTCTACCTCTGGAAAAGGAAACCCTCCTTCAATATGCAGACGACATTCTGATCACCAGCCCTACTAAGGAGGCCTCTGAACTACCAAGCCAATAAAGGATAGAAGTTGTCCAAGAAAAAGCTCAAATATCACAGACTGCGGTGACCTGCCTGGGCTTCATTCTCACAGAAGGTCAGAGAAGCCCATCCCAGGAAAGGGAAGAAACCATTTTCAGCCTTACCCCTTTCTAAAACTAGAAGACAGCTTAGGGGTTCCTGGGGAGGCCAGGGTTTGCTGCTTCTGGATCCCTAACTACAGTCTACTAGCTGGGCCTCTATATGAAACACTGAAAGGAAAAGATGATGATCCTTTTGAATAGAATCCAGAAGTGGCCTTTCAAGAATGGAAAGAGCAGTCAATTCAGACCCTTGCCCTGGAACTCCCTAATTTAGCTAAACCCTTTGACCTTTACATTCCCGGTGAAAGGTGAATCGCCATTGGAGAATTAGTGCAAAAACTGGGACCACTTGAAATGGAACAATGCAAGAATGCCATCCAGGTAGGATAAACTACGGTCACTAAGGGGCTTGGCCCACTGCCACATCTGGCCAAGATACTGGCGGTATCTAAAAACCTGGAAATCAGCAGCCCAAAAGGCCACCTCCCTCCTAAGGGAAAAGGACCCCACGTGGTGATCCTAACCACCAACCATGCCCTGAAGTTGCAGGGTTCGCTCCGTGGGCACACCGACCTCGAGTGAGGAGGCCCTCCAACTCCAACCTCCAGAGAGATAACCGGGGGCAACAGGGCACCATGACGACTCGTGTGAACATCACTTGACCTGGAGTTTCTCTCATAAAACAACAAGAGTGTGTCCCAAAAGAGTAGACTACTGCTTGCAGGACTTACTGCACCCAGAGGGGAGCTAATAATCTTGGCGGGGGAACAGTATACCACACTGTCACCATAGAAAAGCCTACAGACACCGTGATGATGGTGGCCAATAAGACCGGCTGGACTCCTGTTTACTTCAAAAGGCTGTTGACTCAGTAGCCATCATGGTCCTTGATCACCACTGACCCTGGACTGTCTGGGAGTTGAGCGGGCAGGGCTCTGACACCTGGTGCTGTTTGTACGTTAATTCAGGGGCCTAACTGAAGAAAGCGCAGACTACTGGTCAGAGCATCTAGGCTGGCAGAGACGGTCAGCCTAAGGTGGCCGAACAAATGTGGGGCGGGGTGAAACCGGCCCCCACAGCGTCTCTGCACATCTCTTTCCTGGACCCTTAAAGGTCATTAGAATCTATAACACTTCCAATGCTGGTGCTCAGGTGGACGAGCAGGGAGGCAGGGGTCCTGGGGACAATCAACGTCACCGGGAGGCTGCTGGGGAGAAGCTCTGACCCTCGCCCCAGGGTATGAGGGCTCCCAACTCAGCACTCAGCAGTTACAGAAGAAGGGTCTGCACCCTCAGCACTCCAAGAATGAGGAACGGGACAAAAGGCAGAGGAGGGGTTTGTCCCCAGCAAAGCCCATTAAAAATCCCTGGGAGATAAAAATAGAATCTGGGCAATAAAGTCAAGTCTAACCTTTTTTATCCTTTGTGCTTTGTCTAATTTCACGTGCTCCTAGGGTCCCGCATGCAGAGGTTCCACACCCGGCACTTCAGACCAGATTTCCTAGTGCAGAATGGCTGGGTCGACACCTCAGCTCCTGGGGCCCAGTGCAGACTCCACGATATAGAGCCTGAGCTACAGCCAACCCGGCCCTTGAGAGCTCCGCCGCCTCCCTCCCTCCCACTGACTCTGACAGGATCTCTACACAGCAGCCCAGCCCACAGCCCACGGGGTAGTGCATGCTCTCACCTCTCCATTCTCTGATCAAAATATAAAGTTTCCTTTGCTTGTGAACCAAACTCAGTCTCGATCTGTTGGCCCCAATGACACTGGGCAGGGGGACACTTGTTGGGGTCCACTCTGGAGGATCAGTAACAGAAATTGAGACTATTGTAACCTCAATGAACAGATGTGTGAGCCAAACTGTAGTTAACATAGAACAGTGTATAAGGCTCGGGTAAAATAAGATGTTTTTAACACTTCCATTTGATATTTCCATCACTTTTTATAAGCAAGTTCAGTGAAAAGGTTTGTCTTATTTGTCAGGTCAATATTAGAGAAACGAAGTGATTTCTTTCCAAGGATGTACATCTAATAATCTTGGTTAAACCTTCAATCTTGTTTTAAATGCTTTTCCATTGAAAATGATACCTCTCTTTCAGCTCCCCCATTTCTGAGAAGTATAAAATCTTATAATTTATTATTACCAAAGGGGAAAGGTGGGAGGAGGGATAAATTAACAGTTTGGAATGAACACATACACACTGCTATGTATAAAATAGATCATCAACAAGGAACTACTGTATAGCACAGGGAACTACACTCAACATTTTGCAATAACCTATAAGGGGAAATAATCTGAAAAAGAATAGATATTTTTATTGACATCATCTATCAATGACAGTTAAAGTGTAGCCTAAGGGAAGCTGGTGGTGAGTGCTTCTGACCCTGAAGACTTCAATCATCTAAAGTTTGGACTCTGCCTACTTCCCAAGGCCCTTAATGAACATATGTGTAGCCGTAGCTTAAAAACTTCCCCAGTTTGGGTTTCGGGGAGACACTGATTTTGAAAAAGCCCTGGTGTTCTCCTTACATGAATGGGACTCTTCCTACTGCTAAAACATGTCTGTCACACCCAGAGGATGGTATACCGTCTGATCGGGAAGAGTTTGGAAAAGGCATCTCATCTCCTCATCTCCTGGTGCTCGGGTTCACCCCTCCAGCGTCTTTACTAACAGTCTCCCCACTTGGAGATGTCAGCACTGTCAACATCCTGTTGCGTACAGTTTGGAATTTGTCCAGAGGATGAAGCGGAAGGATGAGGAACAATGAGAGACAAGTCCTAGGTGTTCAGACAGGCACATGTCACTCTAATTTCCAATCAGGAAGACGAATTGACCAAAGGCTAGGGTTGCCCATGGAAACAGTATAGGGCTTGAGGAAATCCCGCTGCTTTGTGGCCAGTTCCCATAAACACGAGTTGAACAATGGAACTCAAGGGCAGTAAAATTCACAAAACTGCAGAGTTGAAAATATCCATCACTGAAAAATGTCTTGAGGAAAGTCAGAGAAAAGGACTTGTAAGCAAGGGAGAATGGCAGGAAAGGGATTTGAGGAGGTAGAAAGGACTCGCCATTAAGCACAAGAAAAGGAGCTGAACATTGCCAACATTGCAGTTGGCCAAAAAGGGTGTATGCGTTCTTTTCTGTATATATTCAAGAAAAGGGCATACACTTTTTTAGCCAACCAAACAGGTGGGCACTGGAAGTCAATACCACAAAAGATATCACTTCGCATCAGTCAGAAGAGCCATCCTCATAAAGCGTAAACAACAGAAATGCAGGACAGGGCAACGAGAAGAGGGAGCCCTGTGAGACTTATAGTGGAAATGTATATTGCCAACGGCCATTCTGGAGAAGTGTATTGTGTTTACTAAAGCATCTAAAAAATGAGCTACAGAGCATAGGGCACTTGCACTCATGGGCGTATATCTTGGGAAAAACAAAAATCGAGAGGACACAGGCACCCCAATGTTTACCCCCTCTCTGTTTAAAAGATCCTCGACTAGGATATAACTTAAATGTCTCTGGAGGGAAAAAATGGATAGAGATGTGGTACTTAGGTAGAGTGGAATATTATTCAGCCTGGAAATCAATGAAATATGGCCAGTTGTAACAACTCCGGAGGAGTTACGTATGATCATTCTAAGTGACAGAATTCAAAAAGAAAAAGACACATATCATAAGATATCACTTAAAGGTGGAATCCAAAATGGCTACACATGAAATAAATTACAAAACAAAAACATAGTCAAATATGTAGAAAACACGCATAAGGCTGCTAAACGGGAAAGGTGGGGAGGGGTGAGGCATCATTCAGGAGGTTGAAATTAGCAAAGATACCATTCCAAATACCAAACTGATAATCAACAAGGCCTACACGGTAGCTAAAAGAACTGCACTCAGCACACTCAAGTCACCGGAAAAGAATATATACGACTGGTAAGAATCTGAAAAAGAATTTATTGATGTCTCTCTGTACGTGAATCAAGTGGATGTACAGCAGCAAGAAACAGAGCTTTGAAAATCAGCTGTAACCAATATAGTAATAAATTGAAAAAAATAAACGACAGAGAAAACCTCTTACAACTTTTCCTCAGGGACGGTGATGCAACATGGATTGAACACATCTAGACCCACAGCAGGATGAGACATAAGGCTGGAAACTGTTTGCACTAAGAGAAATGTGAGGTTGGGTGAGGAAATGCACACCCTTTAAAGTAATACTACCTGGTACCCATTCAATGGGTCCCAAATCTGCAGGTTCAAGGGATCTTCCTACAGCTAAAACATGCATGGAAAACCCAGAGGACTGTACACCATGTGATCGGGAGATGTGTCTAAAATGCACCTCATTTATCCTCTCCTGGTGCTCCTGTTCACCATTCCAGCCACGCTACTTAGAATCTCCCCACTTGGAGAATCAGCACATTTAAACTTCTGTTTCACACATTTTGCAAATTGTGAGGAGGATGAACGGGAAGAGGGGGAACCAATGAGAGAAGAGTTGTAGGGGTTTGGACGGGCACATATCACTCTAATTTCCCATTAAGAATAAGAATTAAAGAAAGGCTCAGCCTGCCTCGCCGGAGCCAAAATAGGGCCTGAAGCAATCCTGCGGGTTTGAGGCCAGCTCACAAAAGAGCAACTTAAAAAATGGAGCTCAGGGTCACTGCAATTCACAAACCTGCAGAGTTATAAATGAAAACTAACGTCCAAAAATATGTTGAGGTAAGGCAAAGAAGAGGATCTGAATGCAAGACAGAATTGCAAGAAACAGATTTCAAGAGATAGATTGGACTCGTCTTTAACGCACATGAAAAGCGGCAGAATTTCGACAATGATGCAGTTGGCCCAAAAGGGCGTATGCGTTTTTTCCTGATTATATCCAGGAAAAAACGCATACGCACTTTATGGGCAACGAAGCAAGCAAGCAATGCAAATGTGCACAACAAAGAAGTCTCACTTCCCACCGGTCAAAAGGGCCATCCTAAAAAATTGTAAAAACCAGAAATGCAGGACAGGCCATGGAGAACAGGGAGCCTTTATACGCTGATGGGCAGTGTGTGAACTGCCGAGAGCCACTCTGGAGAAGTGTATGGTGGTTCCTAAATCATCTAAAAAACAGAGCTACAGAGCATAGGACTCTTCCAATCATGGGAGTATATCTAGGGAAGTCTAAAAATCAACAAGACACAAGCACACCACAGTTTAGGGCTACTCTGTTTACAAGAACCTCAACTTCAGTACACCTTAAATATCCCAGGAAAGAGAACAATGGATAAAGAAGATGTGGTACTTATGTACAATGGAATATCTCTTCACCATGAAATCAATGTAATAAGGCTAGTAGAAGGATAAAGAGTGGATTTAGGTCCGATAATACTACTTGCAATAAGTCAAACAGAAAAAGAAACATATCATAAGATATCACTTATAGAGGGAGGGTAAATATGGCTGCACAAGAAATGAATTACAGAACAGAACAGTGTCTCACATTTAGAAAACACACTTATGTCAGCTTAAGGGGAAAGGAGAGGTGGGATGATGCATAAAACCAGAGTTTGAAATTAGCACAGATACCGTTCAATAAACCAAATAGGTATTAGACAAGATCTACACCTTGCTCAATGAACTGGCCTCAACACACCCTATACACCGCAGAGAAATATATCTGAGTAATAAGAATCTTAAAACCCATGTATTGATATATCTCCATAAGGGAATCAAGTGTGTGCAGAGCGGCACAAACACAGCAGTGAAAATGAGCTAAACCCCATTATAGAAATAAATTTTAAAAACAAAACGCTGAAACAATGAAAGAGAGAAAAATTCTTACAAAATTCGCTCAGGGGCTGTGATGCAACCTGGATTGACCACATATAAACCCACAGCTGGATAAGACATAAGGCTGGACACTTGGGGCTGACAGGATTGGTGAGCTTTGGTGAGCAACTGCCGAAAGTTTAATGCAATACTTCATGCTACTCAGTCCAAGGGTCCCAACACTCCAGGTTGAAGGGAATCTTCCTACAGCTAAACCATGCTTGGGAAACCCAGCGACTGGTATACCATATGATCGGGAAAGGTTTCTAAAACGCACCTCATTTTTCCTCTCCTGGGGCTCCGGATCAACATTCCAGCCACTTTACTAACAACATCCCCACATGGAGTCAATGCCTTTAAGTTCTGGTATCGCACAGTCTGCAGTTAGTGCAGAGGATGAATGGGAATAGGGGGAACCAGTGAGAAACTAGCTGTAGCGGTTTCAATGGGCACATGTCACTCTAATATCACATCAGTAAGAAGAATTAACCAAAGGCACAGCAAGGTGCCCCAGAAGAAAAATAGGGCTTCAAGGAATCCTGTGGTTACGGGGCAAGACCACAAAAATAAGAGCTAAAAAATGGAGCTAAGGGCCACTGCAATTCAAAAACCTGCAGAGTTATAAAGGCCAACTATTTTTAAAAAATATATTGAGGTAAGGCTATGAAGAGGCATTGAAAGCAAGGCAGAATTGCAGGAAACCGATTTCAGGAGGTAGACTGGAATTGCATTGAAAACATATGAAGAGAGTCAGAAACTCGACAATGATGCACTTGGCCAAAAAGGGCGTATGTGTTGTTTCCTGAATATATTCAGGAAAAAACGCATACACCCTTTTTGGCCAACCAAGCAAGCTTGCAAAGGAAATCTGCACTAAAATGAAGTCTCACTTCCCCCCGGTCAAAAGGGCCATCTGAAAAAAGTGTAAAATCCATAAAGGCACGACAGGCCATGGAGAACTGGGAGCCTTCTTATGCTGATGGGCGGGATGTAAATTGCCAACAGCCACTCTGGAGAAGTGTATGGTGTTTCCTGAAACATCTAAAAACCAAAGCAACAGAGCCTAGGGCACTTCCACTTATGGTCCTATAGATTAGGGAAATTAAAATCAAAAAGACACAGCCACCCCAAAGTTTGGGATGCCTCTGTTTACAAGAACCTCGTTTACCGTACAAGTTCAATATCGCAGAAAGTGAAAAATGGATAAAGAACTTGTGGTACTTACGTACAATGCAATATCACTAAGCAATGAAATCTATGTCATCAGGCTCGTAGCAGCATAATGAGTGGATTCAGGTATGATGATTCGAACTGAAATAAGTCACACAGAAAAGAAACATCATAAGGTATCACTAATACACAGAATGTGAACTTGGCTACACATGAAATGAATTACAAAACAGAACAGTGTCTCAAGTTTAGAAAACCAACTTATGCTTGCTTAACGGGGAAGGTGAGTTGGGGTGCTGCATAAAACCAGAGATTGAAATGAGCACAGATAAAGTTCCTTAAGCCAAATATGGAATAGACAAGAGCTACTCCTTGCTCAACGAAATGGACTCAACACCGCATATTAAACGCCTAAGAATGTACCTGACTAGTAAGTATCTTAAAACCTATGGATTGCTATGTCTCCAAAAGAGAATCAAGCGTGTGTACAGGGGCATAAACGCAGCAGTGATAGGATTGGAGAGGTTCGGTGAGCAAATGAAGACCCTTTGAAGTCATATTGCATGGTACCCATTCCACGGGTCTCAACTCTCCAGGTTTAAGGTATTCTTCCTTCAGCTAAAACATGCATGTGGAACCCAGAGTATGATCAACCATGTGAACGGGAGACGTGTTCAAATATGTCTCAGTTTTCCTCCCCTGGTACTCGGGTGCAACATTCCAGATGCTTTACTAACACTCTCCCTACTTGGAGAGTCAGTGCCTTTAACCTCCTGTTTGCCCCAGTTTGCAATTTCTGCGGAAAATGAACAGGAATAGGGAGAACCAATGAGAGACTAGCTGGAGGTGTCTGAACGGGCAAATTTAACTCTCATTTCCCACCAGGAAGAGGAATTAACCAAAGGCTCAGCGTGCCATGCCGGAACCAGATTAGGGCCTGAAGCCATCCTGCGGTGTTGCGGCCAGGTCACAAGAAAGCGAGTTGAAGAAAGGAGCTCAGGGGCACTGTAATTCACAAACCTGCAGAGTTATAAATGACAGCTATCGTCCAAAAATAGACTGAAGTAAGGCTGCCAAGAGGACTTGAAAGCGGGGCAGAATTGCAGGAAACCTATTTCAGGAGGTAGACAGGAATTGCATTTCAAGCATAGGAAAAGAGGCAGAACGTCCACAGTGATGCACTTGGCCAAAAAGGGCATATGCGTTTTTTCCTGAATATATTCAGGAAAACACACATACGCGCTTTTTGGCCAACCAAGCAAGCTTGCAAAGGAAATCTGCACTACAATGAAGTCTCACTTCCCCCCGGTCAAAAGGGCCATCTGAAAAAAGTGTAAAATCCAGAAAGGCAGGATAGGCCATGGAGAACTGGGAGCCTTGTTATGCTGATGGGCGGGATGTAAATTGCCAACAGACACTCCGGAGAAGTGTATGGTGTTTCCAGAAACATCTAAAAAACAAAGCAACAGAGCCTAGGGCACTTCCACTTATGGTCCTATAGCTTAGGGAAATTAAAATCAAAAAGACACAGCCACCCCAAAGTTTGGGACGCCTCTGTTTACAAGAACCTCATTTACCGTACATGTTCAATATCACAGAAAGTGAAAAATGGATAAAGAACTTGTGGTACTTACGTACAATGCAGTATCACTCAGCAATGAAATCTATGTCATCAGGACCGTAGCAGCATAATGAGTGGATTCAGGTATGATGATTCTAACTGAAATAAGTCACACAGAAAAAGAAACATCATAAGATATCACTAATACACGGAATGTAAACTTGGCTACACAGGAACTGCATTCCAAAACAGAACAGGGTCTCAAATTTAGAAAACCAACTTATGCTTGCTTAAGGGGAAAGGTGAGTTGGGGTGCTGCATAAAACCAGAGATTGAAATGAGCACAGATAAAGTTCCTTAAGCCAAATATGGAATAGACAAGAGCTACTCCTTGCTCAACGAAATGGACTCAACACCCCATATTAAACGCCTAAGAATGTACCTGACTAGTAAGTATCTTAAAACCTATGGATTGCTATGTCTCCAAAAGAGAATCAAGCGTGTGTACAGGGGCATAAACGCAGAAGTGATAGGATTGGAGAGGTTCGGTGAGCAAATGAAGACCCTTTGAAGACATATTGCATGGTACCCATTCCACGGGTCTCAACTCTCCAGGTTTAAGGTATTCTTCCTTCAGCTAAAACATGCATGTGGAACCCAGAGTATGATCAACCATGTGAACGGTAGACGTGTTCAAATATGTCTCAGTTTTCCTCCCCTGGTACTCGGGTGCAACATTCCAGACGTTTTACTAACACTCTCCCCACTTGGAGAGTCAGCGCCTTTAACCTCCTGTTTGGCCCAGTTTGCAATTTCTGCGGAAGATGAACAGGAAGAGGGAGAACCAATGAGAGACTAGCTGAGGTGTCTGGACGGGCAAATTTAACTCTCATTTCCCACCAGGAAGAGGAAATAACCAAAGGCTCAGCGTGCCGTGCCGGAACAAGATTAGGGCCTGAAGCCATCCTGCGGTGTTGCGGCCTGCTCAAAAGAAAGCGAGTTGAAGAAAGGAGCTCAGGGGCACTGTAATTCACAAATCTGCAGAGTTATAAATGACAGCTATCGTCCAAAAATAGACTGAAGTAAGGCTGCCAAGAGGACTTGAAAGCGGGCCAGAATTGCAGGAAACCGATTTCAGGAGGTAGACTGGAATTGCATTGAAAGCATAGGACAAGAGGCAGAACGTCCACAATGATGCACTTGGCCAAAAAGGGCGTATGCGTTTTTTCCTGAATATATTCAGGAAAAAACGCATACGCCCTTTTTGGCCAACCAAGCAAGCTTGCAAAGGAAATCTGCACTACAATGAAGTCTCACTTCCCCGCGGTCAAAAGGGCCATCTGAAAAAAGTGTAAAATCCAGAAAGGCAGGGCAGGCCATGGAGAACTGGGAGCCTTGTTATGCTGATGGGCGGGATGTAAATTGCCAACAACCACTCGGGAGAAGTGTATGGTGTTTCCTGAAACATCTAAAAAACAAAGCAACAGAACCTAGGGCACTTCCACTTATGGTCCTATAGCTTAGGGAAATTAAAATCAAAAAGACACAGCCACCCCAAAGTTTGGAACGGCTCTGTTTACAAGAACCTCGTTTACAGTACAAGTTCAACATCGCAGAAAGTGAAAAATGGATAAAGAAGTTGTGGTATTTACTTACAAAGCAATATCACTCAGCAATGAAATCTGTGTCATCAGGCCCTTAGCAGCACAAGTGGATTCAGGTATGATGATTCTAACTGAAATAAGTCACACAGAAAAAGAAACATCATAAGATATCAGTAATACACGAAATGTAAACATGGCTACACAGGAACTGAATTACAGAACAGAACAGGGTCTCAAATTTAGAAAACCAACTTACGCTTGCTTAAGGTTAAAGGTGAGTTGGGGTGCTGCATAAAACCAGAGATTGAAATGAGCACAGATAAAGTTCCTTAAGCCAAATATGGAATAGACAAGAGCTACTCCTTGCTCAATGAAATGGACTCAACACCGCATATTAAACGCCTAAGAATGTACCTGACTAGTAAGTATCTTAAAACCTATGGATTGCTATGTCTCCGAAAGAGAATCAAGCATGTGTACAGGGGCATAAACGCAGCAGTGATAGGATTGGAGAGGTTCGGTGAGCAAATGAAGACCCTTTGAAGTCATATTGCATGGTACCCATTAAACGGGTTTCAACTACCCAGGTTTAAGGTATTCTTCCTTCAGCTAAAACATGCATGTGGAACCCAGAGTATGATCAACCATGTGAACGGGAGACGTGTTCAAATATGTCTCAGTTTTCCCCCCCTGGTACTCGGGTGCAACATTCCAGACGCTTTACTAACACTCTCCCGACCTGGAGAGTCAGTCCCTTTAACCTCCTGTTTGGCCCAGTTTGCAATTTCTGCGGAAGATGAACAGGAATAGCGAGAACCAATGAGAGGCTAGCTGGAGGTGTCTGGACGGGCAAATTTAACTCTCATTTCCCACCAGGAAGAGGAATTAACCAAAGGCTCAGCATGCCGGGCTGGAACCAGATTAGGGCCTGAAGCCATCCTGCGGTGTTGCGGCCAGGTCACAAGAAAGCGAGTTGAAGAAAGGAGCTCAGGGGCACTGTAATTCACAAACCTGCAGAGTTATAAATGCCAGCTATCGTCCAAAAATAGACTGAAGTAAGGCTGCCAAGAGGACTTGAAAGTGGGGCAGAATTGCAGGAAACCGATTTCAGGAGGTAGACTGGAATTGCATTGAAAGCATAGGAAAAGAGGCAGAACGTCCACAATGATGCACTTGGCCAAAAAGGGCGTATGCGTTTTTTCCTGAATATATTCAGGAAAAAACGCATACGCCCTGTTTGGCCAACCAAGCAAGCTTGCAAAGGAAATCTGCACTACAATGAAGTCTCACTTCCCCCCGGTCAAAAGGGCCATCTGAAAAAAGTGTAAAATCCAGAAAGGCAGGACAGGCCATGGAGAACTGGGAGCCTTGTTATGCTGATGGGCGGGATGTAAATTGCCAACAACCACTCGGGAGAAGTGTATGGTGTTTCCTGAAACATCTAAAAAACAAAGCAACAGAACCTAGGGCACTTCCACTTATGGTCCTATAGCTTAGGGAAATTAAACTCAAAAAGACACAGCCACCCCAAAGTTTGGAACGGCTCTGTTTACAAGAACCTCGTTTACAGTACAAGTTCAACATCGCAGAAAGTGAAAAATGGATAAAGAAGTTGTGGTATTTACTTACAAAGCAATATCACACAGCAATGAAATCTGTGTCATCAGGCCCTTAGCAGCACAATGAGTGGATTCAGCTATGATGATTCTAACTGAAATAAGTCACACAGAAAAAGAAACATCATAAGATATCAGTAATACACGGAATGGAAACTTGGCTACACAGGAACTGAATTACAGAACAGAACAGGGTCTCAAATTTAGAAAACCAACTTATGCTTGCTTAAAGGTAAAGGTGAGTTGGGGTGCTGCATAAAACCAGAGATTGAAATGAGCACAGATAAAGTTCCTTAAGCCAAATATGGAATAGACAAGAGCTACTCCTTGCTCAATGAAATGGACTCAACACCGCATATTAAACGCCTAAGAATGTACCTGACTAGTAAGTATCTTAAAACCTGTGGATTGCTATGTCTCCGAAAGAGAATCAAGCATGTGTACAGGGGCATAAACGCAGCAGTGATAGGATTGGAGAGGTTCGGTGAGCAAATGAAGACCCTTTGAAGTCATACTGCATGGTACCCATTAAACGGGTTTCAACTACCCAGGTTTAAGGTATTCTTCCTTCAGCTAAAACATGCATGTGGAACCCAGAGTATGATCAACCATGTGAAAGGGAGACGTGTTCAAATATGTCTCAGTTTTCCCCCCCGGTACTCGGGTGCAACATTCCAGACGCTTTACTAACACTCTCCCGACCTGGAGAGTCAGTCCCTTTAACCTCCTGTTTGGCCCAGTTTGCAATTTCGGCGGAAGATGAACAGGAATAGCGAGAACCAATGAGAGGCTAGCTGGAGGTGTCTGGACGGGCAAATTTAACTCTCATTTCCCACCAGGAAGAGGAATTAACCAAAGGCTCAGCGTGCCGTGCCGGAACCAGATTAGGGTCTGAAGCCATCCTGCGGTGTTGCGGCCAGGTCACAAGAAAGCGAGTTGAAGAAAGGAGCTCAGGGGCACTGTAATTCACAAACCTGCAGAGTTATAAATGACAGCTATTGTCCAAAAATAGACTGAAGTAAGGCTGCCAAGAGGACTTGAACGCGGGGCAGAATTGCAGGAAACCGATTTCAGGAGGTACACTGGAATTGCATTGAAAGCATAGGAAAAGAGGCAGAACGTCCACAATGATGCACTTGGCCAAAAAGGGCGTATGCGTTTTTTCCTGAATATATTCAGGAAAAAACGCATACGCCCTTTTTGGCCAACCAAGCAAGCTTGCAAAGGAAATCTGCACTACAATGAAGTCTCACTTCCCCCCGGTCAAAAGGGCCATCTGAAAAAAGTGTAAAATCCAGAAAGGCAGGACAGGCCATGGAGAACTGGGAGCCTTGTTATGCTGATGGGCGGGATGTAAATTGCCAACAACCACTCGGGAGAAGTGTATGGTGTTTCCTGAAACATCTAAAAAACAAAGCAACAGAACCTAGGGCACTTCCACTTATGGTCCTATAGCTTAGGGAAATTAAAATCAAAAAGACACAGCCACCCCAAAGTTTGGAACGGCTCTGTTTACAAGAACCTCGTTTACAGTACAAGTTCAACATCGCAGAAAGTGAAAAATGGATAAAGAAGTTGTGGTATTCACTTACAAAGCAATATCACTCAGCAATGAAATCTATGTCATCAGGCCCTTAGCAGCACAATGAGTGGATTCAGGTATGATGATTCTAACTGAAATAAGTCACACAGAAAAAGAAACATCATAAGATATCAGTAATACACGGAATGGAAACTTGGCTACACAGGAACTGAATTACAGAACAGAACAGGGTCTCAAATTTAGAAAACCAACTTATGCTTGCTTATGGGTAAAGGTGAGTTGGGGAGCTGCATAAAACCAGAGATTGAAATGAGCACAGATAAAGTTCCTTAAGCCAAATATGGAATAGACAAGAGCTACTCCTTGCTCAATGAAATGGACTCAACACCGCATATGAAACGCCTAAGAATGTACCTGACTAGTAAGTATCTTAAAACCTGTGGATTGCTATGTCTCCGAAAGAGAATCAAGCATGTGTACAGGGGCATAAACGCAGCAGTGATAGGATTGGAGAGGTTCGGTGAGCAAATGAAGACCCTTTGAAGTCATATTTCATGGTACCCATTAAACGGGTTTCAACTACCCAGGTTTAAGGTATTCTTCCTTCAGCTAAAACATGCATGTGGAACCCAGAGTATGATCAACCATGTGAACGGGAGACGTGTTCACATATGTCTCAGTTTTCCCCCCCTGGTACTCGGGTGCAACATTCCAGACGCTTTACTAACACTCTCCCGACCTGGAGAGTCAGTCCCTTTAACCTCCTGTTTGGCCCAGTTTGCAATTTCTGCGGAAGATGAACAGGAATAGCGAGAACCAATGAGAGGCTAGCTGGAGGTGTCTGGACGGGCAAATTTAACTCTCATTTCCCACCAGGAAGAGGAATTAACCAAAGGCTCAGCATGCCGGGCTGGAACCAGATTAGGGCCTGAAGCCATCCTGCGGTGTTGCGGCCAGGTCACAAGAAAGCGAGTTGAAGAAAGGAGCTCAGGGGCACTGTAATTCACAAACCTGCAGAGTTATAAATGCCAGCTATCGTCCAAAAATAGACTGAAGTAAGGCTGCCAAGAGGACTTGAAAGTGGGGCAGAATTGCAGGAAACCGATTTCAGGAGGTAGACTGGAATTGCATTGAAAGCATAGGAAAAGAGGCAGAACGTCCACAATGATGCACTTGGCCAAAAAGGGCGTATGCGTTTTTTCCTGAATATATTCAGGAAAAAACGCATACGCCCTGTTTGGCCAACCAAGCAAGCTTGCAAAGGAAATCTGCACTACAATGAAGTCTCACTTCCCCCCGGTCAAAAGGGCCATCTGAAAAAAGTGTAAAATCCAGAAAGGCAGGACAGGCCATGGAGAACTGGGAGCCTTGTTATGCTGATGGGCGGGATGTAAATTGCCAACAACCACTCGGGAGAAGTGTATGGTGTTTCCTGAAACATCTAAAAAACAAAGCAACAGAACCTAGGGCACTTCCACTTATGGTCCTATAGCTTAGGGAAATTAAACTCAAAAAGACACAGCCACCCCAAAGTTTGGAACGGCTCTGTTTACAAGAACCTCGTTTACAGTACAAGTTCAACATCGCAGAAAGTGAAAAATGGATAAAGAAGTTGTGGTATTTACTTACAAAGCAATATCACTCAACAATGAAATCTGTGTCATCAGGCCCTTAGCAGCACAATGAGTGGATTCAGCTATGATGATTCTAACTGAAATAAGTCACACAGAAAAAGAAACATCATAAGATATCAGTAATACACGGAATGGAAACTTGGCTACACAGGAACTGAATTACAGAACAGAACAGGGTCTCAAATTTAGAAAACCAACTTATGCTTGCTTAAAGGTAAAGGTGAGTTGGGGTGCTGCATAAAACCAGAGATTGAAATGAGCACAGATAAAGTTCCTTAAGCCAAATATGGAATAGACAAGAGCTACTCCTTGCTCAATGAAATGGACTCAACACCGCATATTAAACGCCTAAGAATGTACCTGACTAGTAAGTATCTTAAAACCTGTGGATTGCTATGTCTCCGAAAGAGAATCAAGCATGTGTACAGGGGCATAAACGCAGCAGTGATAGTATTGGAGAGGTTCGGTGAGCAAATGAAGACCCTTTGAAGTCATATTGCATGGTACCCATTAAACGGGTTTCAACTACCCAGGTTTAAGGTATTCTTCCTTCAGCTAAAACATGCATGTGGAACCCAGAGTATGATCAACCATGTGAACGGGAGACGTGTTCAAATATGTCTCAGTTTTCCCCCCCGGTACTCGGGTGCAACATTCCAGACGCTTTACTAACACTCTCCCGACCTGGAGAGTCAGTCCCTTTAACCTCCTGTTTGGCCCAGTTTGCAATTTCGGCGGAAGATGAACAGGAATAGCGAGAACCAATGAGAGGCTAGCTGGAGGTGTCTGGACGGGCAAATTTAACTCTCATTTCCCACCAGGAAGAGGAATTAACCAAAGGCTCAGCATGCTGGGCCAGAACCAGATTAGGGCCTGAAGCCATCCTGCGGTGTTGCGGCCAGGTCACAAGAAAGCAAGTTGAAGAAAGGAGCTCAGGGGCACTGTAATTCACAAACCTGCAGAGTTATAAATGACAGCTATCGTCCAAAAATACACTGAAGTAAGGCTGCCAAGAGGACTTGAAAGCGGCGCAGAATTGCAGGAAACCGATTTCAGGAGGTAGACTGGAATTGCATTGAAAGCATAGGAAAAGAGGCAGAACGTCCACAATGATGCACTTGGCCAAAAAGGGCGTATGCGTTTTTTCCTGATTATATTCAGGAAAAAACGCATACGCCCTTTTTGGCCAACCAAGCAAGCTTGCAAAGGAAATCTGCACTACAATGAAGTCTCACTTCCCCCCGGTCAAAAGGGCCATCTGAAAAAAGTGTAAAATCCAGAAAGGCAGGACAGGCCATGGAGAACTGGGAGCCTTGTTATGCTGATGGGCGGGATGTAAATTGCCAACAACCACTCGGGAGAAGTGTATGGTGTTTCCTGAAACATCTAAAAAACAAAGCAACAGAGCCTAGGGCACCTCCACTTATGGTCCTAAGCTTAGGGAATTTAAAATCAAAAAGACACAGCCACCCCAAAGTTTGGAACGGCTCTGTTTACAAGAACCTCGTTTACAGTACAAGTTCAACATCGCAGAAAGTGAAAAATTGATAAAGAAGTTGTGGTATTCACTTACAAAGCAATATCACTCAGCAATGAAATCTATGTCATCAGGCCCTTAGCAGCACAATGAGTGGATTCAGGTATGATGATTCTAACTGAAATAAGTCACACAGAAAAAGAAACATCATAAGATATCAGTAATACACGGAATGGAAACTTGGCTACACAGGAACTGAATTACAGAACAGAACAGGGTCTCAAATTTAGAAAACCAACTTATGCTTGCTTAAGGGTAAAGGTGAGTTGGGGTGCTGCATAAAACCAGAGATTGAAATGAGCACAGATAAAGTTCCTTAAGCCAAATATGGAATAGACAAGAGCTACTCTTTGCTCAACGAAATGGACTCAACACCGCATATTAAATGCCTAAGAATGTACCTGACTAGTAAGTATCTTAAAACCTATGGATTGCTATGTCTCCGAAAGAGAATCAAGCATGTGTACAGGGGCATAAACGCAGCAGTGATAGGATTGGAGAGGTTCGGTGAGCAAATGAAGACCCTTTGAAGTCATATTGCATGGTACCCATTCCACGGGTCTCAACTCTCCAGGTTTAAGGTATTCTTCCTTCAGCTAAAACATGCATGTGGAACCCAGAGTATGATCAACCATGTGAACGGGAGACGTGTTCAAATATGTCTCAGTTTTCCCCCCCGGTACTCGGGTGCAACATTCCAGACGCTTTACTAACACTCTCCCGACCTGGAGAGTCAGTCCCTTTAACCTCCTGTTTGGCCCAGTTTGCAATTTCGGCGGAAGATGAACAGGAATAGCGAGAACCAATGAGAGGCTAGCTGGAGGTGTCTGGACGGGCAAATTTAACTCTCATTTCCCACCAGGAAGAGGAATTAACCAAAGGCTCAGCATGCTGGGCCAGAACCAGATTAGGGCCTGAAGCCATCCTGCGGTGTTGCGGCCAGGTCACTAGAAAGCGAGTTGAAGAAAGGAGCTCAGGGGCACTGTAATTCACAAACCTGCAGAGTTATAAATGACAGCTATCGTCCAAAAATACACTGAAGTAAGGCTGCCAAGAGGACTTGGAAGCGGCGCAGAATTGCAGGAAACCGATTTCAGGAGGTAGACTGGAATTGCATTGAAAGCATAGGAAAAGAGGCAGAACGTCCACAATGATGCACTTGGCCAAAAAGGGCGTATGCGTTTTTTCCTGATTATATTCAGGAAAAAACGCATACGCCCTTTTTGGCCAACCAAGCAAGCTTGCAAAGGAAATCTGCACTACAATGAAGTCTCACTTCCCCCCGGTCAAAAGGGCCATCTGAAAAAAGTGTAAAATCCAGAAAGGCAGGACAGGCCATGGAGAACTGGGAGCCTTGTTATGCTGATGGGCGG
The DNA here is from genome assembly GCF_949987515.2 of Delphinus delphis. Taxonomy (NCBI): domain Eukaryota; kingdom Metazoa; phylum Chordata; class Mammalia; order Artiodactyla; family Delphinidae; genus Delphinus; species Delphinus delphis. Next base: position 49,335 of record NW_027193032.1, read on the forward strand.
GATGTAAATTGCCAACAACCACTCGGGAGAAGTGTATGGTGTTTCCTGAAACATCTAAAAAACAAAGCAACAGAGCCTAGGGCACCTCCACTTATGGTCCTAAGCTTAGGGAATTTAAAATCAAAAAGACACAGCCACCCCAAAGTTTGGAACGGCTCTGTTTACAAGAACCTCGTTTACAGTACAAGTTCAACATCGCAGAAAGTGAAAAATTGATAAAGAAGTTGTGGTATTCACTTACAAAGCAATATCACTCAGCAATGAAATCTATGTCATCAGGCCCTTAGCAGCACAATGAGTGGATTCAGGTATGATGATTCTAACTGAAATAAGTCACACAGAAAAAGAAACATCATAAGATATCAGTAATACACGGAATGGAAACTTGGCTACACAGGAACTGAATTACAGAACAGAACAGGGTCTCAAATTTAGAAAACCAACTTATGCTTGCTTAAGGGGAAAGGTGAGTTGGGGTGCTGCATAAAACCAGAGATTGAAATGAGCACAGATAAAGTTCCTTAAGCCAAATATGGAATAGACAAGAGCTACTCTTTGCTCAACGAAATGGACTCAACACCGCATATTAAATGCCTAAGAATGTACCTGACTAGTAAGTATCTTAAAACCTATGGATTGCTATGTCTCCGAAAGAGAATCAAGCATGTGTACAGGGGCATAAACGCAGCAGTGATAGGATTGGAGAGGTTCGGTGAGCAAATGAAGACCCTTTGAAGTCATATTGCATGGTACCCATTCCACGGGTCTCAACTCTCCAGGTTTAAGGTATTCTTCCTTCAGCTAAAACATGCATGTGGAACCCAGAGTATGATCAACCATGTGAACGGGAGACGTGTTCAAATATGTCTCAGTTTTCCTCCCCTGGTACTCGGGTGCAACATTCCAGACGCTTTACTAACACTCTCCCGACTTGGAGAGTCAGTCCCTTTAACCTCCTGTTTGGCCCAGTTTGCAATTTCTGCGGAAGATGAACAGGAATAGCGAGAACCAATGAGAGGCTAGCTGGAGGTGTCTGGACGGGCAAATTTAACTCTCATTTCCCACCAGGAAGAGGAATTAACCAAAGGCTCAGCATGCCGTACCGGAACCAGATTAGGGCCTGAAGACATCCTGCGGTGTTGCGGCCAGGTCACAATAAAGCGAGTTGAAGAAAGGAGCTCAGGGGCACTGTAATTCACAAACCTGCAGAGTTATAAATGACAGCTATCGTCCAAAAATAGACTGAAGTAAGGCTGCCAAGAGGACTTTAAAGTGGGGCAGAATTGCAGGAAACCGATTTCAGGAGGTAGACTGGAATTGCACTGAAAGCATAGGAAAAGAGGCAGAACGTCCACAATGATGCACTTGGCCAAAGAGTGCGTATGCGTTTTTTCCTGAATATATTCAGGAAAAAACGCATACGCTCTTTTTGGCCAACCAAGCAAACTTGCAAAGGAAATCTGCACTACAATGAAGTCTCACTTCCCCCCGGTCAAAAGGGCCATCTGAAAAAAGTGTAAAATCCAGAAAGGCAGGGCAGGCCATGGAGAACTGGGAGCCTTGTTATGCTGATGGGCGGGATGTAAATTGCCAACAACCACTCGGGAGAAGTGTATGGTGTTTCCTGAAACATCTAAAAAACAAAGCAACAGAACCTAGGGCACTTCCACTTATGGTCCTATAGCTTAGGGAAATTAAAATCAAAAAGACACAGCCACCCCAAAGTTTGGAACGGCTCTGTTTACAAGAACCTCGTTTACAGTACAAGTTCAACATCGCAGAAAGTGAAAAATGGATAAAGAAGTTGTGGTATTTACTTACAAAGCAATATCACTCAGCAATGAAATCTGTGTCATCAGGCCCTTAGCAGCACAATGAGTGGATTCAGGTATGATGATTCTAACTGAAATAAGTCACACAGAAAAAGAAACATCATAAGATATCAGTAATACACGGAATGGAAACTTGGCTACACAGGAACTGAATTACAGAACAGAACAGGGTCTCAAATTTAGAAAACCAACTTATGCTTGCTTAAGGGGAAAGGTGAGTTGGGGTGCTGCATAAAACCAGAGATTGAAATGAGCACAGATAAAGTTCCTTAAGCCAAATATGGAAAAGACAAGAGCTACTCCTTGCTCAACGAAATGGACTCAACACCGCATATTAAACGCCTAAGAATGTACCTGACTAGTAAGTATCTTAAAACCTATGGATTGCTATGTCTCCGAAAGAGAATCAAGCATGTGTACAGGGGCATAAACGCAGCAGTGATAGGATTGGAGAGGTTCGGTGAGCAAATGAAGACCCTTTGAAGTCATATTGCATGGTACCCATTCCACGGGTCTCAACTCTCCAGGTTTAAGGTATTCTTCCTTCAGCTAAAACATGCATGTGGAACCCAGAGTATGATCAACCATGTGAACGGGAGACGTGTTCAAATATGTCTCAGTTTTCCTCCCCTGGTACTCGGGTGCAACATTCCAGACGCTTTACTAACACTCTCCCGACTTGGAGAGTCAGTCCCTTTAACCTCCTGTTTGGCCCAGTTTGCAATTTCTGCGGAAGATGAACAGGAATAGCGAGAACCAATGAGAGACTAGCTGGAGGTGTCTGAACGGGCAAATTTAACTCTCATTTCCCACCAGGAAGAGGAATTAACCAAAGGCTCAGCATGCCGTGCCGGAACCAGATTAGGGCCTAAAGCCATCCTGCGGTGTTGCGGCCAGGTCACAAGAAAGTGAGTTGAAGAAAGGAGCTCAGGGGCACTGTAATTCACAAACCTGCAGAGTTATAAATGACAGCTATCGTCCAAAAATAGACTGATGTAAGGCTGCCAAGAGGACTTGAAAGCGGGGCAGAATTGCAGGAAACCGAATTCAGGAGTTAGACTGGAATTGCATTGAAAGCATAGGAAAAGAGGCAGAACGTCCACAATGATGCACTTGGCCAAAAAGGGCGTATGCGTTTTTTCCTGAATATATTCAGGAAAAAACGCATACGCCCTTTTTGGCCAACCAAGCAAGCTTGCAAAGGAAATCTGCACTACAATGAAGTCTCACTTCCCCCCGGTCAAAAGGGCCATCTGAAAAAAGTGTAAAATCCAGAAAAGCAGGACAGGCCATGGAGAACTGGGAGCCTTGTTATGCTGATGGTCGGGATGTAAATTGCCAACAACCAGTTGGGAGAAGTGTATGGTGTTTCCTGAAACATCTAAAAAACAAAGCAACAGAGCCTAGGGCACTTCCACTTATGGTCCTATAGCTTAGGGAAATTAAAATCAAAAAGACACAGCCACCCCAAAGTTTGGGACTCCTCTGTTTACAAGAACCTCGTTTACAGTACAAGTTCAACATTGCAGAAAGTGAAAAATGGGTAAAGAAGTTGTGGTATTTACTTACAAAGCAATATCACTCAGCAATGAAATCTGTGTCATCAGGCCCTTAGCAGCACAATGAGTGGATTCAGGTATGATGATTCTAACTGAAATAAGTCACACAGAAAAAGAAACATCATAAGATATCACTAATACACGGAATGTGAACTTGGCTACACAGGAACTGAATTACAGAACAGAACAGGGTCTCAAATTTAGAAAACCAACTTATGCCTGCTTAAGGGGGAAGGTGAGTTGGGGTGCTGCATAAAAGCAGAGTTTAAAATTAGCACAGATACCGTTCCATAAGCCAAATATGTAATAGACAAGAGCTACCCCTTGCTCAACGAAATGGATTCAACAATGAGGTATCACCTCACACCTGGTAGAATAGGCATCATTGAAAACCTACAAACAAAAAATGCTGGGAAGGGTGTGGAGAAAAGGAACCCTCTTCCACTATTGTTGGGAATATAAATTGATACAGTCATTATGGAGAACAATATGGAATTTCTTAAGAAACTAACAATAGAATTACCATATGATACAGCAATCCCAGTACTGGACATATACCCAGACAAAACCATAAATCAAAAAGAGTCATTCACCGCAATGTTCATTGCATCACTATTTACAATATCGAGGTAATGGAAGCAACCTAAATGCCCACAGACAGACGAATGCATAAAGCTGTGGTACATATATAAAATGGAATATTACTAAGCCATGAAAAGGAATGAAATTGGGTCATTTGTAGAGACGTCGATGGATCTAGAGACTGTCATACAGAGTGAAGTAAGTCAGAAAGAGAAAAACAAATCTTGTATATTCATGCATATATGTGGAACCTAGAAAAACTGTACAGGTTAACCATTTTGCAAGGCATAAATAGAGCAACAGATGTAGACAACAAACGTATGGACAACAAGGGGGGAAAGCTGTTGGGGGGGTGGTGGTGGGAGGAGTTGAGAGACTGGGATTGGCATGTATACATTTATATGTATAAAATAGATAACCAATAAGAACCTGCTGTATAAAAATATAAAATAAAATTCAAAATTAAAAAGAAATAAAATTTAAAAAATAAAACAGAAAAAACAATTATTCCCTGCACATACATGTATTTATATGAATAAATTATTTCCATGCTTATATCTGTAAATACAAAAAAGAGGAATAAAATCTACCTTGAACCAAAAACGAAAAAGAGAAAAAAAACACAGAACCCACCAGTTACACAGAGGAAAACCGTATCAGGGCACTTGCTCCAGTTGTAAACAATTCTGAAGTTGGTCAGTGGTGGGGAATCGTCTCCCATTCAGCCAGCAGCCCCCACGCAACAAGCGTCCTCATTGCAAAGCTGGGGCACCATGCCGAGGCATCTGTGAGTAAACGTGAGCTGAGCCCCAGGCCAGTTGCTGCTGAACTATTCCCACCCATCCCAGGTAAAACACCTGAATATATACAAGGACTTGAAAGCCTAGAGGAAGGGCCATAGAGCCACACGAGTGACAGCATGCCGGCCGACTTGGTGCCTGCAGGCCAGCCAGGATGGTCCTGGCCCTGGGTGCTCTTCTGGAAGATTTCCATTTCCCTGCCTGAGATACCCGTCCTGTCCCTGCCCCCACTGCTTTTTTCCTTCCTCACCTCTGCCCAGGGAGAAATTCCAGCAGCAGGTATGGGTGACACATCCTCTTCTTTAGCAGGTGGCAGCCTGGCAACTGCTGCAGAAAGTCCAGCAGAGCCCCACTCACACTGGGCCACCCACAAAGCCGTGGCCTCTCACTCCCTCCCACCAGCCCAGCCCCGAGACTGCTGACAGGGCAGAGAAAATGGCGTCAGGCACGGCTGCAGGGGCTCTTGCTGCCTGGAGTGGTATTTATATTGATCTCAACCACGGCACACCTGGGGAGGGCTGGCCGGCACGGTAAGGCTGCCCAGGTCAGCCAATCATCACCCCTCAGGGGCTCACAGTTGCAGAAAATGGAACTTGCTGAACCGGCCAGGTCCAAGGAACAGGTGTGGGCTCCTGAGAGTCAGGATAGACAAGGGGCTGCAGCTTTGGCTTGTTTTCTAATCATTTTATCTGGCCCATGAGTGGGAGACAACTTGAAGAAAACCCTCTCCTAATGAGAGGAACCCAGGAGTCAGGGAGAGGAGGGGTGGGTGGTGGTTGGAGACAGAGGCCTGGTGCCCCGGGTGCAGTGGAAGTCTCTGGAAGACCAGGTGGAGGGAGGCCTCACGGAGTGATGCCCAGGGTCACAGACCTGTCGCAGCTGCTGTTTGTTAGTTCAAGTCCTGCTCTGAGGTGCTCTGTGTCAGCTCTGAGCGACAGGTGAGCTGGGAGTGCTCTGCAATGAGGGCTATGTGCACGGTTCCTGTGTGCCCAGCCCTGCCACGGTACCTGCAAGGGTAGCTCTGTATCCTGGGAGGGGCCTGACCACGAGAGCCCCGTGGGCTGGGGTGGGGGTGGGGTACCTGCCCAGGTGAGCTCCATATTCTGGGATTGGTCTGACCACGAGAGCCCCATGGGCTGCTGGGGACCTGGTAAAGGATGTCAGGACAGTCAGTGAAGCCACCGAGGATATACCTCCAGTTGCTCCTAATTCCTACACCCTGCTGGTCATTCTACCAACCACCAGGACATGGTATTCTGTATTAGTCTTCAGTGATGCCTTCTTTTGTATTCCATTAGTCCCAGAGTCACAAGAAATTTTGGCTTGTGAGTGGCAGGACTCAACATACAACTAAAACAATACTTCCGGGCCGTCTGGCCCCAAGGGTGCAAAAATTCCCACACCATCTTTGGGGAAAGCTTAGCTAAAGACCTAAAAGTTCTACCTCTGGAAAAGGAAACCCTCCTTCAATATGCAGACGACATTCTGATCACCAGCCCTACTAAGGAGGCCTCTGAACTACCAAGCCAATAAAGGATAGAAGTTGTCCAAGAAAAAGCTCAAATATCACAGACTGCGGTGACCTGCCTGGGCTTCATTCTCACAGAAGGTCAGAGAAGCCCATCCCAGGAAAGGGAAGAAACCATTTTCAGCCTTACCCCTTTCTAAAACTAGAAGACAGCTTAGGGGTTCCTGGGGAGGCCAGGGTTTGCTGCTTCTGGATCCCTAACTACAGTCTACTAGCTGGGCCTCTATATGAAACACTGAAAGGAAAAGATGATGATCCTTTTGAATAGAATCCAGAAGTGGCCTTTCAAGAATGGAAAGAGCAGTCAATTCAGACCCTTGCCCTGGAACTCCCTAATTTAGCTAAACCCTTTGACCTTTACATTCCCGGTGAAAGGTGAATCGCCATTGGAGAATTAGTGCAAAAACTGGGACCACTTGAAATGGAACAATGCAAGAATGCCATCCAGGTAGGATAAACTACGGTCACTAAGGGGCTTGGCCCACTGCCACATCTGGCCAAGATACTGGCGGTATCTAAAAACCTGGAAATCAGCAGCCCAAAAGGCCACCTCCCTCCTAAGGGAAAAGGACCCCACGTGGTGATCCTAACCACCAACCATGCCCTGAAGTTGCAGGGTTCGCTCCGTGGGCACACCGACCTCGAGTGAGGAGGCCCTCCAACTCCAACCTCCAGAGAGATAACCGGGGGCAACAGGGCACCATGACGACTCGTGTGAACATCACTTGACCTGGAGTTTCTCTCATAAAACAACAAGAGTGTGTCCCAAAAGAGTAGACTACTGCTTGCAGGACTTACTGCACCCAGAGGGGAGCTAATAATCTTGGCAGGGGAACAGTATACCACACTGTCACCATAGAAAAGCCTACAGACACCGTGATGATGGTGGCCAATAAGACCGGCTGGACTCCTGTTTACTTCAAAAGGCTGTTGACTCAGTAGCCATCATGGTCCTTGATCACCACTGACCCTGGACTGTCTGGGAGTTGAGCGGGCAGGGCTCTGACACCTGGTGCTGTTTGTACGTTAATTCAGGGGCCTAATTGAAGAAAGCGCAGACTACTGGTCAGAGCATCTAGGCTGGCAGAGACGGTCAGCCTAAGGTGGCCGAACAAATGTGGGGCGGGGTGAAACCGGCCCCCACAGCGTCTCTGCACATCTCTTTCCTGGACCCTTAAAGGTCATTAGAATCTATAACACTTCCAATGCTGGTGCTCAGGTGGACGAGCAGGGAGGCAGGGGTCCTGGGGACAATCAACGTCACCGGGAGGCTGCTGGGGAGAAGCTCTGACCCTCGCCCCAGGGTATGAGGGCTCCCAACTCAGCACTCAGCAGTTACAGAAGAAGAGTCTGCACCCTCAGCACTCCAAGAATGAGGAACGGGACAAAAGGCAGAGGAGGGGTTTGTCCCCAGCAAAGCCCATTAAAAATCCCTGGGAGATAAAAATAGAATCTGGGCAATAAAGTCAAGTCTAACCTTTTTTATCCTTTGTGCTTTGTCTAATTTCACGTGCTCCTAGGGTCCCGCATGCAGAGGTTCCACACCCGGCACTTCAGACCAGATTTCCTAGTGCAGAATGGCTGGGTCGACACCTCAGCTCCTGGGGCCCAGTGCAGACTCCACGATATAGAGCCTGAGCTACAGCCAACCCGGCCCTCGAGAGCTCCGCCGCCTCCCTCCCTCCCACTGACTCTGACAGGATCTCTACACAGCAGCCCAGCCCACAGCCCACGGGGTAGTGCATGCTCTCACCTCTCCATTCTCTGATCAAAATATAAAGTTTCCTTTGCTTGTGAACCAAACTCAGTCTCGATCTGTTGGCCCCAATGACACTGGGCAGGGGGACACTTGTTGGGGTCCACTCTGGAGGATCAGTAACAGAAATTGAGACTATTGTAACCTCAATGAACAGATGTGTGAGCCAAACTGTAGTTAACATAGAACAGTGTATAAGGCTCGGGTAAAATAAGATGTTTTTAACACTTCCATTTGATATTTCCATCACTTTTTATAAGCAAGTTCAGTGAAAAGGTTTGTCTTATTTGTCAGGTCAATATTAGAGAAACGAAGTGATTTCTTTCCAAGGATGTACATCTAATAATCTTGGTTAAACCTTCAATCTTGTTTTAAATGCTTTTCCATTGAAAATGATACCTCTCTTTCAGCTCCCCCATTTCTGAGAAGTATAAAATCTTATAATTTATTATTACCAAAGGGGAAAGGTGGGAGGAGGGATAAATTAACAGTTTGGAATGAACACATACACACTGCTATGTATAAAATAGATCATCAACAAGGAACTACTGTATAGCACAGGGAACTACACTCAACATTTTGCAATAACCTATAAGGGGAAATAATCTGAAAAAGAATAGATATTTTTATTGACATCATCTATCAATGACAGTTAAAGTGTAGCCTAAGGGAAGCTGGTGGTGAGTGCTTCTGACCCTGAAGACTTCAATCATCTAAAGTTTGGACTCTGCCTACTTCCCAAGGCCCTTAATGAACATATGTGTAGCCGTAGCTTAAAAACTTCCCCAGTTTGGGTTTCGGGGAGACACTGATTTTGAAAAAGCCCTGGTGTTCTCCTTACATGAATGGGACTCTTCCTACTGCTAAAACATGTCTGTCACACCCAGAGGATGGTATACCGTCTGATCGGGAAGAGTTTGGAAAAGGCATCTCATCTCCTCATCTCCTGGTGCTCGGGTTCACCCCTCCAGCGTCTTTACTAACAGTCTCCCCACTTGGAGATGTCAGCACTGTCAACATCCTGTTGCGTACAGTTTGGAATTTGTCCAGAGGATGAAGCGGAAGGATGAGGAACAATGAGAGACAAGTCCTAGGTGTTCAGACAGGCACATGTCACTCTAATTTCCAATCAGGAAGACGAATTGACCAAAGGCTAGGGTTGCCCATGGAAACAGTATAGGGCTTGAGGAAATCCCGCTGCTTTGTGGCCAGTTCCCATAAACACGAGTTGAACAATGGAACTCAGGGGCAGTAAAATTCACAAAACTGCAGAGTTGAAAATATCCATCACTGAAAAATGTCTTGAGGAAAGTCAGAGAAAAGGACTTGTAAGCAAGGGAGAATGGCAGGAAAGGGATTTGAGGAGGTAGAAAGGACTCGCCATTAAGCACAAGAAAAGGAGCTGAACATTGCCAACATTGCAGTTGGCCAAAAAGGGTGTATGCGTTCTTTTCCGTATATATTCAAGAAAAGGGCATACACTTTTTTAGCCAACCAAACAGGTGGGCACTGGAAGTCAATACCACAAAAGATATCACTTCGCATCAGTCAGAAGAGCCATCCTCATAAAGCGTAAACAACAGAAATGCAGGACAGGGCAACGAGAAGAGGGAGCCCTGTGAGACTTATAGTGGAAATGTATATTGCCAACGGCCATTCTGGAGAAGTGTATTGTGTTTACTAAAGCATCTAAAAAATGAGCTACAGAGCATAGGGCACTTGCACTCATGGGCGTATATCTTGGGAAAAACAAAAATCGAGAGGACACAGGCACCCCAATGTTTACCCCCTCTCTGTTTAAAAGATCCTCGACTAGGATATAACTTAAATGTCTCTGGAGGGAAAAAATGGATAGAGATGTGGTACTTAGGTAGAGTGGAATATTATTCAGCCTGGAAATCAATGAAATATGGCCAGTTGTAACAACTCCGGAGGAGTTACGTATGATCATTCTAAGTGACAGAATTCAAAAAGAAAAAGACACATATCATAAGATATCACTTAAAGGTGGAATCCAAAATGGCTACACATGAAATAAATTACAAAACAAAAACATAGTCAAATATGTAGAAAACACGCATAAGGCTGCTAAACGGGAAAGGTGGGGAGGGGTGAGGCATCATTCAGGAGGTTGAAATTAGCAAAGATACCATTCCAAATACCAAACTGATAATCAACAAGGCCTACACGGTAGCTAAAAGAACTGCACTCAGCACACTCAAGTCACCGGAAAAGAATATATACGACTGGTAAGAATCTGAAAAAGAATTTATTGATGTCTCTCTGTACGTGAATCAAGTGGATGTACAGCAGCAAGAAACAGAGCTTTGAAAATCAGCTGTAACCAATATAGTAATAAATTGAAAAAAATAAACGACAGAGAAAACCTCTTACAACTTTTCCTCAGGGACGGTGATGCAACATGGATTGAACACATCTAGACCCACAGCAGGATGAGACATAAGGCTGGAAACTGTTTGCACTAAGAGAAATGTGAGGTTGGGTGAGGAAATGCACACCCTTTAAAGTAATACTACCTGGTACCCATTCAATGGGTCCCAAATCTGCAGGTTCAAGGGATCTTCCTACAGCTAAAACATGCATGGAAAACCCAGAGGACTGTACACCATGTGATCGGGAGATGTGTCTAAAATGCACCTCATTTATCCTCTCCTGGTGCTCCTGTTCACCATTCCAGCCACGCTACTTAGAATCTCCCCACTTGGAGAATCAGCACATTTAAACTTCTGTTTCACACATTTTGCAAATTGTGAGGAGGATGAACGGGAAGAGGGGGAACCAATGAGAGAAGAGTTGTAGGGGTTTGGACGGGCACATATCACTCTAATTTCCCATTAAGAATAAGAATTAAAGAAAGGCTCAGCCTGCCTCGCCGGAGCCAAAATAGGGCCTGAAGCAATCCTGCGGGTTTGAGGCCAGCTCACAAAAGAGCAACTTAAAAAATGGAGCTCAGGGTCACTGCAATTCACAAACCTGCAGAGTTATAAATGAAAACTAACGTCCAAAAATATGTTGAGGTAAGGCAAAGAAGAGGATCTGAATGCAAGACAGAATTGCAAGAAACAGATTTCAAGAGATAGATTGGACTCGTCTTTAACGCACATGAAAAGCGGCAGAATTTCGACAATGATGCAGTTGGCCCAAAAGGGCGTATGCGTTTTTTCCTGATTATATCCAGGAAAAAAACGCATACGCACTTTATGGGCAACGAAGCAAGCAAGCAATGCAAATGTGCACAACAAAGAAGTCTCACTTCCCACCGGTCAAAAGGGCCATCCTAAAAAATTGTAAAAACCAGAAATGCAGGACAGGCCATGGAGAACAGGGAGCCTTTATACGCTGATGGGCAGTGTGTGAACTGCCGAGAGCCACTCTGGAGAAGTGTATGGTGGTTCCTAAATCATCTAAAAAACAGAGCTACAGAGCATAGGACTCTTCCAATCATGGGAGTATATCTAGGGAAGTCTAAAAATCAACAAGACACAAGCACACCACAGTTTAGGGCTACTCTGTTTACAAGAACCTCAACTTCAGTACACCTTAAATATCCCAGGAAAGAGAACAATGGATAAAGAAGATGTGGTACTTATGTACAATGGAATATCTCTTCACCATGAAATCAATGTAATAAGGCTAGTAGAAGGATAAAGAGTGGATTTAGGTCCGATAATACTACTTGAAATAAGTCAAACAGAAAAAGAAACATATCATAAGATATCACTTATAGAGGGAGGGTAAATATGGCTGCACAAGAAATGAATTACAGAACAGAACAGTGTCTCACATTTAGAAAACACACTTATGTCAGCTTAAGGGGAAAGGAGAGGTGGGATGATGCATAAAACCAGAGTTTGAAATTAGCACAGATACCGTTCAATAAACCAAATAGGTATTAGACAAGATCTACACCTTGCTCAATGAACTGGCCTCAACACACCCTATACACCGCAGAGAAATATATCTGAGTAATAAGAATCTTAAAACCCATGTATTGATATATCTCCATAAGGGAATCAAGTGTGTGCAGAGCGGCACAAACACAGCAGTGAAAATGAGCTAAACCCCATTATAGAAATAAATTTTAAAAACAAAACGCTGAAACAATGAAAGAGAGAAAAATTCTTACAAAATTCGCTCAGGGGCTGTGATGCAACCTGGATTGACCACATATAAACCCACAGCTGGATAAGACATAAGGCTGGACACTTGGGGCTGACAGGATTGGTGAGCTTTGGTGAGCAACTGCCGAAAGTTTAATGCAATACTTCATGCTACTCAGTCCAAGGGTCCCAACACTCCAGGTTGAAGGGAATCTTCCTACAGCTAAACCATGCTTGGGAAACCCAGCGACTGGTATACCATATGATCGGGAAAGGTTTCTAAAACGCACCTCATTTTTCCTCTCCTGGGGCTCCGGATCAACATTCCAGCCACTTTACTAACAACATCCCCACATGGAGTCAATGCCTTTAAGTTCTGGTATCGCACAGTCTGCAGTTAGTGCAGAGGATGAATGGGAATAGGGGGAACCAGTGAGAAACTAGCTGTAGCGGTTTCAATGGGCACATGTCACTCTAATATCACATCAGTAAGAAGAATTAACCAAAGGCACAGCAAGGTGCCCCAGAAGAAAAATAGGGCTTCAAGGAATCCTGTGGTTACGGGGCAAGACCACAAAAATAAGAGCTAAAAAATGGAGCTAAGGGCCACTGCAATTCAAAAACCTGCAGAGTTATAAAGGCCAACTATTTTTAAAAAATATATTGAGGTAAGGCTATGAAGAGGCATTGAAAGCAAGGCAGAATTGCAGGAAACCGATTTCAGGAGGTAGACTGGAATTGCATTGAAAACATATGAAGAGAGTCAGAAACTCGACAATGATGCACTTGGCCAAAAAGGGCGTATGTGTTGTTTCCTGAATATATTCAGGAAAAAACGCATACACACTTTTTGGCCAACCAAGCAAGCTTGCAAAGGAAATCTGCACTAAAATGAAGTCTCACTTCCCCCCGGTCAAAAGGGCCATCTGAAAAAAGTGTAAAATCCATAAAGGCACGACAGGCCATGGAGAACTGGGAGCCTTCTTATGCTGATGGGCGGGATGTAAATTGCCAACAGCCACTCTGGAGAAGTGTATGGTGTTTCCTGAAACATCTAAAAACCAAAGCAACAGAGCCTAGGGCACTTCCACTTATGGTCCTATAGATTAGGGAAATTAAAATCAAAAAGACACAGCCACCCCAAAGTTTGGGATGCCTCTGTTTACAAGAACCTCGTTTACCGTACAAGTTCAATATCGCAGAAAGTGAAAAATGGATAAAGAACTTGTGGTACTTACGTACAATGCAATATCACTAAGCAATGAAATCTATGTCATCAGGCTCGTAGCAGCATAATGAGTGGATTCAGGTATGATGATTCGAACTGAAATAAGTCACACAGAAAAGAAACATCATAAGGTATCACTAATACACAGAATGTGAACTAGGCTACACATGAAATGAATTACAAAACAGAACAGTGTCTCAAGTTTAGAAAACCAACTTATGCTTGCTTAACGGGGAAGGTGAGTTGGGGTGCTGCATAAAACCAGAGATTGAAATGAGCACAGATAAAGTTCCTTAAGCCAAATATGGAATAGACAAGAGCTACTCCTTGCTCAACGAAATGGACTCAACACCGCATATTAAACGCCTAAGAATGTACCTGACTAGTAAGTATCTTAAAACCTATGGATTGCTATGTCTCCAAAAGAGAATCAAGCGTGTGTACAGGGGCATAAACGCAGCAGTGATAGGATTGGAGAGGTTCGGTGAGCAAATGAAGACCCTTTGAAGTCATATTGCATGGTACCCATTCCACGGGTCTCAACTCTCCAGGTTTAAGGTATTCTTCCTTCAGCTAAAACATGCATGTGGAACCCAGAGTATGATCAACCATGTGAACGGGAGACGTGTTCAAATATGTCTCAGTTTTCCTCCCCTGGTACTCGGGTGCAACATTCCAGATGCTTTACTAACACTCTCCCTACTTGGAGAGTCAGTGCCTTTAACCTCCTGTTTGCCCCAGTTTGCAATTTCTGCGGAAAATGAACAGGAATAGGGAGAACCAATGAGAGACTAGCTGGAGGTGTCTGAACGGGCAAATTTAACTCTCATTTCCCACCAGGAAGAGGAATTAACCAAAGGCTCAGCGTGCCATGCCGGAACCAGATTAGGGCCTGAAGCCATCCTGCGGTGTTGCGGCCAGCTCAAATGAAAGCGAGTTGAAGAAAGGAGCTCAGGGGCACTGTAATTCACAAACCTGCAGTTATAAATGACAGCTATCGTCCAAAAATAGACTGAAGTAAGGCTGCCAAGAGGACTTGAAAGCGGGGCAGAATTGCAGGAAACCTATTTCAGGAGGTAGACAGGAATTGCATTTCAAGCATAGGAAAAGAGGCAGAACGTCCACAGTGATGCACTTGGCCAAAAAGGGCATATGCGTTTTTTCCTGAATATATTCAGGAAAACACACATACGCGCTTTTTGGCCAACCAAGCAAGCTTGCAAAGGAAATCTGCACTACAATGAAGTCTCACTTCCCCCCGGTCAAAAGGGCCATCTGAAAAAAGTGTAAAATCCAGAAAGGCAGGACAGGCCATGGAGAACTGGGAGCCTTGTTATGCTGATGGGCGGGATGTAAATTGCCAACAGACACTCGGGAGAAGTGTATGGTGTTTCCTGAAACATCTAAAAAACAAAGCAACAGAGCCTAGGGCACTTCCACTTATGGTCCTATAGCTTAGGGAAATTAAAATCAAAAAGACACAGCCACCCCAAAGTTTGGGACGCCTCTGTTTACAAGAACCTCATTTACCGTACATGTTCAATATCACAGAAAGTGAAAAATGGATAAAGAACTTGTGGTACTTATGTACAATGCAGTATCACTCAGCAATGAAATCTATGTCATCAGGACCGTAGCAGCATAATGAGTGGATTCAGGTATGATGATTCTAACTGAAATAAGTCACACAGAAAAAGAAACATCATAAGGTATCACTAATACACGGAATGTAAACTTGGCTACACAGGAACTGCATTCCAAAAGAGAACAGGGTCTCAAATTTAGAAAACCAACTTATGCTTGCTTAAGGGGAAAGGTGAGTTGGGGTGCTGCATAAAACCAGAGATTGAAATGAGCACAGATAAAGTTCCTTAAGCCAAATATGGAATAGACAAGAGCTACTCCTTGCTCAACGAAATGGACTCAACACCCCATATTAAACGCCTAAGAATGTACCTGACTAGTAAGTATCTTAAAACCTATGGATTGCTATGTCTCCAAAAGAGAATCAAGCGTGTGTACAGGGGCATAAACGCAGAAGTGATAGGATTGGAGAGGTTCGGTGAGCAAATGAAGACCCTTTGAAGACATATTGCATGATACCCATTCCACGGGTCTCAACTCTCCAGGTTTAAGGTATTCTTCCTTCAGCTAAAACATGCATGTGGAACCCAAAGTATGATCAACCATGTGAACGGGAGACGTGTTCAAATATGTCTCAGTTTTCCTCCCCTTGTACTCGGCTGCAACATTCCAGACGTTTTACTAACACTCTCCCCACTTGGAGAGTCAGCGCCTTTAACCTCCTGTTTGGCCCAGTTTGCAATTTCTGCGGAAGATGAACAGGAAGAGGGAGAACCAATGAGAGACTAGCTGAGGTGTCTGGACGGGCAAATTTAACTCTCATTTCCCACCAGGAAGAGGAAATAACCAAAGGCTCAGCGTGCCGTGCCGGAACCAGATTAGGGCCTGAAGCCATCCTGCGGTGTTGCGGCCTGCTCAAAAGAAAGCGAGTTGAAGAAAGGAGCTCAGGGGCACTGTAATTCACAAACCTGCAGAGTTATAAATGACAGCTATCGTCCAAAAATAGACTGAAGTAAGGCTGCCAAGAGGACTTGAAAGCGGGGCAGAATTGCAGGAAACCGATTTCAGGAGGTAGACTGGAATTGCATTGAAAGCATAGGACAAGAGGCAGAACGTCCACAATGATGCACTTGGCCAAAAAGGGCGTATGCGTTTTTTCCTGAGTATATTCAGGAAAAAACGCATACGCCCTTTTTGGCCAACCAAGCAAGCTTGCAAAGGAAATCTGCACTACAATGAAGTCTCACTTCCCCCCGGTCAAAAGGGCCATCTGAAAAAAGTGTAAAATCCAGAAAGGCAGGACAGGCCATGGAGAACTGGGAGCCTTGTTATGCTGATGGGCGGGATGTAAATTGCCAACAACCACTCGGGAGAATTGTATGGTGTTTCCTGAAACATCTAAAAAACAAAGCAACAGAACCTAGGGCACTTCCACTTATGGTCCTATAGCTTAGGGAAATTAAAATCAAAAAGACACAGCCACCCCAAAGTTTGGAACGGCTCTGTTTACAAGAACCTCGTTTACAGTACAAGTTCAACATCGCAGAAAGTGAAAAATGGATAAAGAAGTTGTGGTATTTACTTACAAAGCAATATCACTCAGCAATGAAATCTGTGTCATCAGGCCCTTAGCAGCACAAGTGGATTCAGGTATGATGATTCTAACTGAAATAAGTCACACAGAAAAAGAAACATCATAAGATATCAGTAATACACGAAATGTAAACATGGCTACACAGGAACTGAATTACAGAACAGAACAGGGTCTCAAATTTAGAAAACCAACTTACGCTTGCTTAAAGGTAAAGGTGAGTTGGGGTGCTGCATAAAACCAGAGATTGAAATGAGCACAGATAAAGTTCCTTAAGCCAAATATGGAATAGACAAGAGCTACTCCTTGCTCAACGAAATGGACTCAACACCGCATATTAAACGCCTAAGAATGTACCTCACTAGTAAGTATCTTAAAACCTATGGATTGCTATGTCTCCGAAAGAGAATCAAGCATGTGTACAGGGGCATAAACGCAGCAGTGATAGGATTGGAGAGGTTCGTGAGCAAATGAAGACCCTTTGAAGTCATATTGCATGGTACCCATTCCACGGGTCTCAACTCTCCAGGTTTAAGGTATTCTTCCTTCAGCTAAAACATGCATGTGGAACACAGAGTATGATCAACTGTGTGAACGGGAGACGTGTTCAAATGTGTCTCAGTTTTCGTACGCTGGTACTCGGGTGCAACATTCCAGACGCTTTCCTAACACTCTCCCGACTTGGAGAGTAAGCGCCTTTAACCTCCTGTTTGGCCCAGTTTGCAATTTCTGCGGAAGATGAACAGGAATAGCGAGAACCAATGAGAGACTAGCTGGAGGTGTCTGGACGGGCAAATTTAACTCTCATTTCCCACCAGGAAGAGGAATTAACCAAAGGCTCAGGGTGCCGTGCCGGAACCAGATTAAGGCCTGAAGCCATCCTGCGGTGTTGCGGCCTGCTCAAAAGAAAGCGAGTTGAAGAAAGGAGCTCAGGGGCACTGTAATTCACAAACCTGCAGAGTTATAAATGACAGCTATCGTCCAAAAATAGACTGAAGTAAGGCTGCCAAGAGGACTTGAAAGCGGGGCAGAATTGCAGGAAACCGATTTCAGGAGGTAGACTGGAATTGCATTGAAAGCATAGGAAAAGAGGCAGAACGTCCACAATGATGCACTTGGCCAAAAAGGTCGTATGCGTTTTTTCCTGAATATATTCAGGAAAAAACGCATACGCCCTTTTTGGCCAACCATGCAAGCTTGTAAAGGAAATCTGCACTACAATGAAGTCTCACTTCCCCCCGGTCAAAAGGGCCATCTGAAAAAAGTGTAAAATCCAGAAAGGCAGGACAGGCCATGGAGAACTGGGAGCCTTGTTATGCTGATGGGCGGGATGTAATTTGCCAACAGACACTCGGGAGAAGTGTATGGTGTTTCCTGAAACATCTAAAAAACAAAGCAACAGAGCCTAGGGCACTTCCACTTATGGTCCTATAGCTTAGGGAAATTAAAATCAAAAAGACACAGCCACCCCAAAGTTTGGAACGGCTCTGTTGACAAGAACCTCGTTTACAGTACAAGTTCAACATCGCAGAAAGTGAAAAATGGATAAAGAAGTTGTGGTATTTACTTACAAAGCAATATCACTCAGCAATGAAATCTGTGTATCAGGCCCTTAGCAGCACAATGAGTGGATTCAGGTATGATGATTCTAACTGAAATAAGTCACACAGAAAAAGAAACATCATAAGATATCAGTAATACACGGAATGTAAACTTGGCTACACAGGAACTGAATTACAGAACAGAACAGGGTCTCAAATTTAGAAAACCAACTTATGCTTGCTTAAGGGTAAAGGTGAGTTGGGGTGCTGCATAAAACCAGAGATTGAAATGAGCACAGATAAAGTTCCTTAAGCCAAATATGGAATAGACAAGAGCTACTCCTTGCTCAACGAAATGGACTCAACACCGCATATTAAACGCCTAAGAATGTACCTGACTAGTAAGTATCTTAAAACCTATAGATTGCTATGTCTCCGAAAGAGAATCAAGCATGTGTACAGGGGCATAAACGCAGCAGTGATAGGATTGGAGAGGTTCGGTGAGCAAATGAAGACCCTTTGAAGTCATATTGCATGGTACCCATTCCACGGGTTTCAACTACCCAGGTTTAAGGTATTCTTCCTTCAGCTAAAACATGCATGTGGAACCCAAGTATGATCAACCCTGTGAACGGGAGACGTGTTCAAATATGTCTCAGTTTTCGTACCCTGGTACTCGGGTGCAACATTCCAGACGCTTTACTAACACTCTCCCCACTTGGAGAGTCAGCGCCTTTAACCTCCTGTTTGGCCCAGTTTGCAAATTCTGCGGAAGATGAACAGGAATAGCGAGAACCAATGAGAGACTAGCTGGAGGTGTCTGGACGGGCAAATTTAACTCTCATTTCCTACCAGGAAGAGGAATTAACCAAAGGCTCAGCGTGACGTGCCGGAACCAGATTAGGGCCTGCAGCCATCCTGCGGTGTTTCAGCCAGCTCACAAGAAAGCGAGTTGAAGAAAGGAGCTCGGGGGCACTGTAATTCACAAACCTGCAGAGTTATAAATGACAGCTATCGTCCAAAAATAGACTGAAGTAAGGCTGCCAAGAGGACTTGAAAGCGGGGCAGAATTGCAGGAAACCGATTTCAGGAGGTAGACTGGAATTGCATTGAAAGCATAGGAAAAGAGGCAGAACGTCCACAATGATGCACTTGGCCAAAAAGGGCGTATGCGTTTTTTCCTGAATATATTCAGGAAAAAACGCATACGCCCTTTTTGGCCAACCAAGCAAGCTTGCAAAGGAAATCTGCACTACAAGGAAGTCTCACTTCCCCCCAGTCAAAAGGGCCATCTGAAAAAAGTGTAAAATCCAGAAAGGCAGGACAGGCCATGGAGAACTGGGAGCCTTGTTATGCTGATGGGCGGGATGTAAATTGACAACAACCACTCGGAAGAAGTGTATGGTGTTTCCTGAAACATCTAAAAAAGAAAGCAACAGAGCCTAGGGCACTTCCACTTATGGTCCTATAGCTTAGGGAAATTAAATTCAAAAAGACACAGCCACCCCAAAGTTTGGAACGGCTCTGTTGACAAGAACCTCGTTTACAGTACAAGTTCAACATCGCAGAAAGTGAAAAATGGATAAAGAAGTTGTGGTATTTACTTACAAAGCAATATCACTCAGCAATGAAATCTGTGTCATCAGGCCCTTAGCAGCACAATGAGTGGATTCAGGTATGATGATTCTAACTGAAATAAGTCACACAGAAAAAGAAACATCATAAGATATCAGTAATACACGGAATGGAAACTTGGCTACACAGGAACTGAATTACAGAACACAACAGGGTCTCAAATTTAGAAAACCAACTTATGCTTGCTTAAGGGTAAAGGTGAGTTGGGGTGCTGCATAAAACCAGAGATTGAAATGAGCACAGATAAAGTTCCTTAAGCCAAATATGGAATAGACAAGAGCTACTCCTTGCTCAACGAAATGGACTCAACACCCCATATTAAACGCCTAAGAATGTACCTGACTAGTAAGTATCTTAAAACCTATGGATTGCTATGTCTCCGAAAGAGAATCAAGCATGTGTACAGGGGCATAAACGCAGCAGTGATAGGATTGGAGAGGTTCGGTGAGCAAATGAAGACCCTTTGAAGTCATATTGCATGGTACCCATTCCACGGGTTTCAAATACCCACGTTTAAGGTATTCTTCCTTCAGCTAAAACATGCATGTGGAACCTAGAGTATGATCAACCATGTGATCGGGAGACGTGTTCAAATATGTCTCACTTTTCATACCCTGGTACTCGGGTGCAACATGCCAGACGCTTTACTAACACTCTCCCGACTTGGAGAGTCAGTCCCTTTAACCTCCTGTTTGGCCCAGTTTGCAATTTCTGCGGAAGATGAACAGGAATAGCGAGAACCAATGAGAGACTAGCTGGAGGTGTCTGGACGGGCAAATTTAACTCTCATTTCCCACCAGGAAGAGGAATTAACCAAAGGCTCAGCGTGCCGTGCCGGAACCACATTAGGGCCTGAAGACATCCTGCGGTTTTGCGGCCAGCTCACAAGAAAGCGAGTTGAAGAAAGGAGCTCAGGGCCACTGTAATTCACAAACCTGCAGAGTTATAAATGACAGCTATCGTCCAAAAATATACTGAAGTAAGGCTGCCAAGAGGACGTGAAAGCGGGGCAGAATTGCAGGAAACCGATTTCAGGAGGTAGACTGGAATTGCATTGAAAGCATAGGAAAAGAGGCAGAACGTCCACAATGATGCACTTGGCCAAAAAGGGCGTATGCGTTTTTTCCTGAATATATTCAGGAAAAAACGCATACGCCCTTTTTGGCCAACCAAGCAAGCTTGCAAAGGAAATCTGCACTACAATGAAGTCTCACTTCCCCCCGGTCAAAAGGGCCATCTGAAAAAAGTGTAAAATCCAGAAAGGCAGGACAGGCCATGGAGAACTGGGAGCCTTGTTATGCTGATGGGCGGGATGTAAATTGCCAACAGACACTCGGGAGAAGTGTATGGTGTTTCCTGAAACATCTAAAAAACAAAGCAACAGAGCCTAGGGCACTGCCACTTATGGTCCTATAGCTTAGGGAAATTAAAATCAAAAAGACACAGCCACCCCAAAGTTTGGGATGCCTCTGTTTACAAGAACCTCGTTTACAGTACAAGTTCAACATCGCAGAAAGTGAAAAATGGATAAAGAAGTTGTGGTATTTACTTACAAAGCAATATCACTCAGCAATGAAATCTATGTCATCAGGCCCTTAGCAGCACAATGAGTGGATTCAGGTATGATGATTCTAACTGAAATAAGTCACACAGGAAAAGAAACATCATAAGATATCAGTAATACACGGAATGGAAACTTGGCTACACAGGAACTGAATTACAGAACAGAACAGGGTCTCAAATTCAGAAAACCAACTTATGCTTGCTTAAGGGTAAAGGTGAGTTGGGGTGCTGCATAAAACCAGAGATTGAAATGAGCACAGATAAAGTTCCTTAAGCCAAATATGGAATAGACAAGATCTACTCCTTGCTCAACGAAATGGACTCAACACCGCATATTAAACGCCTAAGAATGTACCTGACTAGTAAGTATCTTAAAACCTATGGATTGCTATGTCTCCGAAAGAGAAACAAGCATGTGTACAGGGGCATAAACGCAGCAGTGATAGGATTGGAGAGGTTCGTGAGCAAATGAAGACCCTTTGAAGTCATATTGCATGGTACCCATTCCATGGGTTTCAACTCCCCAGGTTTAAGGTATTCTTCCTTCAGCTAAAACATGCATGTGGAACCTAGAGTATGATCACCCATGTGATCGGGAGACGTGTTCAAATATGTCTCAGTTTTCGTACCCTGGTACTCGGGTGCAACATTCCAGACGCTTTACTAACACTCTCCCCACTTGGAGAGTCAGTCCCTTTAACCTCCTGTTTGGCCCAGTTTGCAATTTCTGTGGAAGATGAACACGAATAGCGAGAACCAATGAGAGACTAGCTGGAGGTGTCTGGATGGGCAAATTTAACTCTCAATTCCCACCAGGAAGAGGAATTAACCAAAGGCTCAGCGTGCCGTGCCAGAACCAGATTAGGGCCTGAAGCCATCCTGCGGTGTTGCGGCCAGGTCACAAGAAAGCGAGTTGAAGAAAGGAGCTCAGGGGCACTGTAATTCACAAACCTGCAGAGTTATAAATGACAGCTATCGTCCAAAAATAGACTGAAGTAAGGCTGCCAAGAGGACTTGAAAGCGGGGCAGAATTGCAGGAAACCGATTTCAGGAGGTAGACTGGAATTGCATTGAAAGCATAGGAAAAGAGGCAGAACGTCCACAATGATGCACTTGGCCAAAAAGGGCGTATGCGTTTTTTCCTGAATATATTCAGGCAAAAACGCATACGTCCTTTTTGGCCAACCAAGCAAGCTTGCAAAGGAAATCTGCACTACAATGAAGTCTCACTTCCCCCCGGTCAAAAGGGCCATCTGAAAAAAGTGTAAAATCCAGAAAGGCAGGACAGGCCATGGAGAACTGGGAGCCTTGTTATGCTGATGGGCGGGATGTAAATTGCCAACAGACACTCGGGAGAAGTGTATGGTGTTTCCTGAAACATCTAAAAAACAAAGCAACAGAGCCTAGGGCACTGCCACTTATGGTCCTATAGCTTAGGGAAATTAAAATCAAAAAGACACAGCCACCCCAAAGTTTGGGACGCCTCTGTTTACAAGAACCTCATTTACCGTACAAGTTCAATATCACAGAAAGTGAAAAATGGATAAAGAACTTGTGGTACTTACGTACAATGCAGTATCACTCAGCAATGAAATCTATGTCATCAGGCCCGTAGCAGCATAGTGAGTGGATTCAGGTACGATGATTCTAACTGAAATAAGTCACACAGAAAAAGAAACATCATAAGATATCACTAATACACAGAATGTAAACTTCGCTACACAGGAACAGAATTTCAAAACAGAACAGGGTCTCAAATTTAGAAAAGCAACTTATGCTTGCTTAAGGGTAAAGGTGAGTTGGGGTGCTGCATAAAACCAGAGATTGAAATGAGCACAGATAAAGTTCCTTAAGCCAAATATGGAATAGACAAGAGCTACTCCTTGCTCAACGAAATGGACTCAAAACCCCATATTAAACGCCTAAGAATGTACCTGACTAGTAAGTATCTTAAAACCTATGGATTGCTATGTCTCCGAAAGAGAATCAAGCATGTGTACAGGGGCATAAACGCAGCAGTGATAGGATTGGAGAGGTTCGGTGAGCAAATGAAGACCCTTTGAAGTCATATTGCATGGTACCCATTCCACGGGTTTCAACTACCCAGGTTTAAGGTATTCTTCCTTCAGCTAAAACATGCATGTGGAACCTAGAGTATGATCAACCATGTGATCGGGAGACGTGTTCAAATATGTCTCAGTTTTCGTACCCTGGTACTCGGGTGCAACATTCCAGACGCTTTACTAACACTCTCCCCACTTGGAGAGTCAGTCCCTTTAACCTCCTGTTTGGCGCAGTTTGCAATTTCTGTGGAAGATGAACAGGAATAGCGAGAACCAATGAGAGACTAGCTGGAGGTGTCTGGATGGGCAAATTTAACTCTCATTTCCCACCAGGAAGAGGAATTAACCAAAGGCTCAGCATGCCGTGCCAGAACCAGATTAGGGCCTGAAGACATCCTGTGGTGTTGCGGCCAGGTCACAAGAAAGCGAGTTGAAGAAAGGAGCTCAGGGGCACTGTAATTCACAAACCTGCAGAGTTATAAATGACAGCTATCGTCCAAAAATAGACTGAAGTAAGGCTGCCAAGAGGACTTGAAAGCGGGGCAGAATTGCAGGAAACCGATTTCAGGAGGTAGACTGGAATTGCATTGAAAGCATAGGAAAAGAGGCAGAACGTCCACAATGATGCACTTGGCCAAAAAGGGCGTATGCGTTTTTTCCTGAATATATTCAGGAAAAAACGCATACGCCCTTTTTGGCCAACCAAGCAAGCTTGCAAAGGAAATCTGCACTACAATGAAGTCTCACTTCCCCCCGGTCAAAAGGGCCATCTGAAAAAAGTGTAAAATCCAGAAAGGCAGGACAGGCCATGGAGAACTGGGAGCCTTGTTATGCTGATGGGTGGGATGTAAATTGCCAACAGACACTCGGGAGAAGTGTATGGTGTTTCCTGAAACATCTAAAAAACAAAGCAACAGAGCCTAGGGCACTTCCACTTATGGTCCTATAGCTTAGGGAAATTAAAATCAAAAAGACACAGCCACCCCAAAGTTTGGGACGCCTCTGTTTACAAGAACCTCGTTTACCATACAAATTCAATATCACAGAAAGTGAAAAATGGATAAAGAACTTGTGGTACTTACGTACAATGCAGTATCACTCAGCAATGAAATCTATGTCATCAGGCCCTTAGCAGCACAATGAGTGGATTCATGTATGATGATTCTAACTGAAATAAGTCACACAGAAAAAGAAACATCATAAGATATCAGTAATACACGGAATGTAAACTTGGCTACACAGGAACTGAATTACAGAACAGAACAGGGTCTCAAATTTAGAAAACCAACTTATGCTTGCTTAAGGGGAAAGGTGAGTTGGGGTGCTGCATAAAACCAGAGATTGAAATGAGCACAGATAAAGTTCCTTAAGCCAAATATGGAATAGACAAGAGCTACTCCTTGCTCAACGAAATGGACTCAAAACGCCATATTAAACGCCTAAGAATGTACCTGGTTAGTAAGTATCTTAAAACCTATGGATTGCTAAGTCTCCAAAAGAGAATCAAGCGTGTGTACAGGGGCATAAACGCAGCAGTGATAGGATTGGAGAGGTTCGGTGAGCAAATGAAGACCCTTTGAAGTCATATTGCATGGTACCCATTCCACGGGTTTCAACTACCTAGGTTTAAGGTATTCTTCCTTCATCTAAAACATGCATGTGGAACCTAGGGTATGATCAACCATGTGATCGGGAGACGTGTTCAAATATGTCTCAGTTTTCGTACCCTGGTACTCGGGTGCAACATTCCAGACGCTTTACTAACACTCTCCCCACTTGGAGAGTCAGCGCCTTTAACCTCCTGTTTGGCCCAGTTTGCAATTTCTGCGGAAGATGAACAGGAATAGCAAGAACCAATGAGAGACTAGCTGGAGGTGTCTGGACGGGCAAATTTAACTCTCATTTCCCACCAGGATGAGGAATTAACCAAAGGCTCAGCGTGCCGTGGCAGAAGCAGATTAGGGCCTGAAGCCATCCTGCGGTCTTGCGGCCAGCTCACAAGAAAGCGAGTTGAAGAAAGGAGCTCAGGGACACTGTAATTCACAGACCTGCAGAGTTATAAATGACAGCTATCGTCCAAAAATATACTGAAGTAAGGCTGCCAAGAGGACTTGAAAGCGGGGCAGAATTGCAGGAAACCGATTTCAGGAGGTAGACTGGAATTGCATTGAAAGCATAGGAAAAGAGGCAGAACGTCCACAATGATGCACTTGGCCAAAAAGGGCGTATGCGTTTTTTCCTGAATATATTCAGGAAAAAACGCATACGCCCTTTTTGGCCAACCAAGCAAGCTTGCAAAGGAAATCTGCACTACAATGAAGTCTCACTTCCCCCCGGTCAAAAGGGCCATCTGAAAAATGTGTAAAATCCAGAAAGGCAGGACAGGCCATGGAGAACTGGGAGCCTTGTTATGCTGATGGGCGGGATGTAAATTGCCAACAACCACTCGGGAGAAGTGTATGGTGTTTCCTGAAACATCTAAAAAACAAAACAACAGAGCCTAGGGCACTTCCACTTATGGTCCTATAGCTTAGGGAAATTAAAATCAAAAAGACACAGCCACCCCAAAGTTTGGGACGCCTCTGTTTACAAGAACCTCGTTTACCATACAAATTCAATATCACAGAAAGTGAAAAATGGATAAAGAACTTGTGGTACTTACGTACAATGCAGTATCACTCAGCAATGAAATCTATGTCCTCAGGCCCATAGCAGCACAATGAGTGGATTCAGGTACGATGATTCTAACTGAAATAAGTCACACAGAAAAAGAAACATCATAAGATATCACTAATACACGGAATGTAAACTTGGCTACACAGGAACTGAATTCCAAAACAGAACAGGGTCTCAAATTTAGAAAACCAACTTATGCTTGCTTAAGGGGAAAGGTGAGTTGGGGTGCTGCATAAAACCAGAGATTGAAATGAGCACAGATAAAGTTCCTTAAGCCAAATATGGAATAGACAAGAGCTACTCCTTGCTCAACGAAATGGACTCAACACCCCATATTAAACGCCTAAGAATGTACCTGACTAGTAAGTATCTTAAAACCTATGGATTCTTATGTCTCCAAAAGAGAATCAAGCGTGTGTACAGGGGCATAAACGCAGCAGTGAGAGGATTAGAGAGGTTCGGTGAGCAAATGAAGACCCTTTGAAGTCATATTGCATGGTACCCATTCCACGGGTTTCAACTCTCCAGGTTTAAGGTATTCTTCTTTCAGCTAAAACATGCATGTGGAACCCAGAGTATGATCAACCGTGTGAACGGGAGACGTGTTCAAATATGTCTCAGGTTTCCTCCCCTGGTACTCGGGTGCAACATTCCAGATGCTTTACTAACACTCTCCCTACTTGGAGAGTCAGTGACTTTAACCTCCTGTTTGCCCCAGTTTGCAATTTCTGCGGAAGATGAACAGGAATAGCGAGAACCAATGAGAGACTACCTGGAGGTGTCTGAACGGGCAAATTTAACTCTCATTTCCCACCAGGATGAGGAATTAACCAAAGGCTCAGCATGCCATGCCGGAACCACATTAGGGCCTGAAGACATCCTGCGGTGTTGCGGCCAGGTCACAAGAAAGCGAGTTGAAGAAAGGAGCTCAGGGGCACTGTAATTCACAAACCTGCAGAGTTATAAATGACAGCTATCGTCCAAAAATAGACTGAAGTAAGGCTGCCAAGAGGACTTGAAAGCGGGGCAGAATTGCAGGAAACCGATTTCAGGAGGTAGACAGGAATTGCATTTCAAGCATAGGAAAAGAGGCAGAACGTCCACAGTGATGCACTTGGCCAAAAAGGGCGTATGCGTTTTTTCCTGAATATATTCAGGAAAAACCGCATACGCCCTTTTTGGCCAACCAAGCAAGCTTGCAAAGGAAATCTGCACTACAATGAAGTCTCACTTCCCCCCGGTCAAAAGGGCCATCTGAAAAAAGTGTAAAATCCAGAAAGGCAGGACAGGACATGGAGAACTGGGAGCCTTGTTATGCTGATGGGCGGGATGTAAATTGCCAATAGCCACTCCGGAGAAGTGTATGGTGTTTCCTGAAACATCTAAAAAACAAAGCAACAGAGCCTAGGGCACTGCCACTTATGGTCCTATAGCTTAGGGAAACTAAAATAAAAAAGACACAGCCACCCCAAAGTTTGGGACGCCTCTGTTTACAAGAACCTCGATTACCGTACAAGTTCAATATCACAGAAAGTGAAAAATGGATAAAGAAGTTGTGGTACTCATGTACAATGCAGTATCAATCAGCAATGAAATCTATGTCATCAGGCCCGTAGCAGCATAATGAGTGGATTCAGGTACGATGATTCTAACTGAAATAAGTACACACAGAAAAAGAAACATCATAAGATATCACTAATACACGGAATGGAAACTTGGCTACACAGGAACTGCATTCCAAAACAGAACAGGGTCTCAAATTTAGAAAACCAACTCATGCTTGCTTAAGGGGAAAGGTGAGTTGGGGTGCTGCATAAAACCAGAGATTGAAATGAGCACAGATAAAGTTCCTTAAGCCAAATATGGAATAGACAAGAGCTACTCCTTGCTCAACGAAATGGACTCAACACCCCATATTAAACGCCTAAGAATGTACCTGACTAGTAAGTATCTTAAAACCTATGGATTGCTATGTCTCCAAAAGAGAATCAAGCGTGTGTACAGGGGCGTAAACGCAGCAGTGATAGGATTGGAGAGGTTCGGTGAGCAAATGAAGACCCTTTAAAGTCATATTGCATGGTACCCATTCCACGGGTTTCAACTACCCAGGTTTAAGGTAATCTTCCTTCAGCTAAAACATGCATGTGGAACCTAGAGTATGATCAGCCATGTGATCGGGAGACGTGTTCAAATATGTCTCAGTTTTCGTACCCTGGTACTCGGGTGCAACATTCCAGACGCTTTACTAACACTCTCCCGACTTGGAGAGTCAGTCCCTTTAACCTCCTGTTTGGCCCATTTTGCAATTTCTGCGGAAGATGAACAGGAATAGCGAGAACCAATGAGAGACTAGCTGGAGGTGTCTGAACGGGCAAATTTAACTCTCATTTCCCACCAGGAAGAGGAAATAACCAAAGGCTCAGCGTGCCGTACCGGAACCAGATTAGGGCTTGAAGCCATCCTGCGGTGTTGCGGCCAGCTCAAAAGAAAGAGAGTTGAAGAAAGGAGCTCAGGGGCACTGTAATTCACAAACCTGCAGAGTTATAAATGACAGCTATCGTCCAAAAATAGACTGAAGTAAGGCTGCCAAGAGGACTTGAAAGCGGGGCAGAATTGCAGGAATCCGATTTCAGGAGGTAGACTGGAATTGCATTGAAAGCATAGGAAAAGAGGCAGAACGTCCACAATGATGTACTTGGCCAAAAAGGGCTTATGCGTTTTTTCCTGAATATATTCAGGAAAAAACGCATAAGCCCTTTTTGGCCAACCAAGCAAGCTTGCAAAGGAAATCTGCACTACAATGAAGTCTCACTTCCCCCCGGTCAAAAGGGCCATCTGAAAAAAGTGTAAAATCCAGAAAGGCAGGACAGGCCATGGAGAACTGGGAGCCTTTTTATGCTGATGGGCGGGATGTAAATTGCCACCAGACACTCGGGAGAAGTGTATGGTGTTTCCTGAAACATCTAAAAAACAAAGCAACAGAGCCTAGGGCACTGCCACTTATGGTCCTATAGCTTAGGGAAATTAA
This sequence comes from Delphinus delphis, assembly GCF_949987515.2. Classification (NCBI taxonomy): domain Eukaryota; kingdom Metazoa; phylum Chordata; class Mammalia; order Artiodactyla; family Delphinidae; genus Delphinus; species Delphinus delphis. Next base: position 78,422 of record NW_027193032.1, read on the forward strand.
AATCAAAAAGACACAGCCACCCCAAAGTTTGGGACGCCTCTGTTTACAAGAATCTCGTTTACTGTACAAGTTCAATATCACAGAAAGTGAAAAATGGATAAAGAACTTGTGGTACTTACGTACAATGCACTATCACTCAGCAGTGAAATCCATGTCATCAGGCCCGTAGCAGCATAATGAGTGGATTCAGGTACGATGATTCTAACTGAAATAAGTCACACAGAAAAAGAAACATCATAAGATATCACTAATACACGGAATGTAAACTTGGCTACACAGGAACTGAATTCCAAAACAGAACAGGGTCTCAAATTTAGAAAACCAACTTATGCTTGCTTAAGGGGAAAGGTGAGTTGGGGTGCTGCGTGAAACCAGAGATTGAAATGAGCACAGATAAAATTCCTTAAGCCAAATATGGAATAGACAAGAGCTACTCCTTGCTCAACGAAATGGACTCAACACCCCATATTAAACGTCTAAGAATGTACCTGACTAGTAAGTATCTTAAAACCTATGGATTGCTATGTCTCCAAAAGAGAATCAAGCATGTGTACAGGGGCGTAAACGCAGCAGTGATAGGATTGGAGAGGTTCGGTGAGCAAATGAAGACCCTTTGAAGTCATATTGCATGGTACCCATTCCACGGGTCTCAACTCTCCAGGTTTAAGGTATTCTTCCTTCAGCTAAAACATGCATGTGGAACCCAGAGTATGATCAACCGTGTGAACGGGAGACGTGTTCAAATATGTCTCAGTTCTTCTCCCCTGGTACTCGGGTGCAACATTCCAGACGCTTTACTAACACTCTCCCCACTTGGAGAGTCAGCGCCTTTAACCTCCTGTTTGGCCCAGTGTGCAATTTCTGCGGAAGATGAACAGGAATAGGGCGAACCAATGAGAGACTAGCTGGAGGTGTCTGGACGCGCAAATTTAACTCTCATTTCCCACCAGGAAGAGGAAATAACCAAAGGCTCAGTGTGCCGTGCTGGAACCAGATTAGGGCCTGAAGCCATCCTGCGGTGTTGCCGTCTGCTCAAAAGAAAGCGAGTTGAAGAAAGGAGCTCAGGGGCACTGTAATTCACAAACCTGCAGAGTTATAAATGACAGCTATCGTCCAAAAATAGACTGAAGTAAGGCTGCCAAGAGGACTTGAAAGCGGGGCAGAATTGCAGGAATCCGATTTCAGGAGGTAGACTGGAATTGCATTGAAAGCATAGGAAAAGAGGCAGAACGTCCACAATGATGTACTTGGCCAAAAAGGGCTTATGCGTTTTTTCCTGAATATATTCAGGAAAAAACGCATAAGCCCTTTTTGGCCAATCAAGCAAGCTTGCAAAGGAAATCTGCACTACAATGAAGTCTCACTTCCCCCCGGTCAAAAGGGCCATCTGAAAAAAGTGTAAAATCCAGAAAGGCAGGACAGGCCATGGAGAACTGGAAGCCTTTTTATGCTGATGGGCGGGATGTAAATTGCCAACAGACACTCGGGAGAAGTGTATGGTGTTTCCTGAAACATCTAAAAAACAAAGCAACAGAGCCTAGGGCACTGCCACTTATGGTCCTATAGCTTAGGGAAATTAAAATCAAAAAGACACAGCCACCCCAAAGTTTGGGACGTCTCTGTTTACAAGAACCTCGTTTACCGTACAAGTTCAATATCACAGAAAGTGAAAAATGGATAAAGAACTTGTGGTACTTACGTACAATGCAGTATCACTCAGCAATGAAATCTATGTCATCAGGCCCGTAGCAGCATAATGAGTGGATTCAAGTATGATGATTCTAACTGAAATAAGTCACACAGAAAAAGAAACATCATAAGATATCACTAATACACGGAATGTAAACTTGGCTACACAGGAACTGAATTCCAAAACAGAACAGGGTCTCAAATTTAGAAAACCAACTTATGCTTGCTTAAGGGGAAAGGTGAGTTGGGGTGCTGCGTAAAACCAGAGATTGAAATGAGCACAGATAAAGTTCCTTAAGCCAAATATGGAATAGACAAGAGCTACTCCTTTCTCAACGAAATGGACTCAACACCCCATATTAAACGCCTAAGAATGTACCTGACTAGTAAGTATCTTAAAACCTATGTATTGCTATGTCTCCAAAAGAGAATCAAGCCTGTGTACAGGGGCGTAAACGCCTCAGTGATAGGATTGGAGAGGTTCGGTGAGCAAATGAAGACCCTTTGAAGTCATATTGCATGGTACCCATTCCACGGGTCTCAACTCTCCAGGTTTAAGGTATTCTTCCTTCAGCTAAAACATGCATGTGGAACCCAGAGTATGATCAACCGTGTGAACGGGAGACGTGTTCAAATATGTCTCAGTTCTTCTCCCCTGGTACTCGGGTGCAACATTCCAGACGCTTTACTAACACTCTCCCCACTTGGAGAGTCAGCGCCTTTAACCTCCTGTTTCGCCCAGTGTGCAATTTCTGCGGAAGATGAACAGGAATAGGGCGAACCAATGAGAGACTAGCTGGAGGTGTCTGGACGCGCAAATTTAACTCTCATTTCCCACCAGGAAGAGGAAATAACCAAAGGCTCAGTGTGCCGTGCCGGAACCAGATTAGGGCCTGAAGCCATCCTGCGGTGTTGCGGCCTGCTCAAAAGAAAGCGAGTTGAAGAAAGGAGCTCAGGGGCACTGTAATTCACAAACCTGCAGAGTTATAAATGACAGCTATCGTCCAAAAATAGACTGAAGTAAGGCTGCCAAGAGGACTTGAAAGCGGGGCAGAATTGCAGGAATCTGATTTCAGGAGGTAGACTGGAATTGCATTGAAAGCATAGGAAAAGAGGCAGAACGTCCACAATGATGTACTTGGCCAAAAAGGGCTTATGCGTTTTTTCCTGAATATATTCAGGAAAAAACGCATAAGCCCTTTTTGGCCAACCAAGCAAGCTTGCAAAGGAAATCTGCACTACAATGAAGTCTCACTTCCCCCCGGTCAAAAGGGCCATCTGAAAAAAGTGTAAAATCCAGAAAGGCAGGACAGGCCATGGAGAACTGGGAGCCTTTTTATGCTGATGGGCGGGATGTAAATTGCCAACAGACACTCGGGAGAAGTGTATGGTGTTTCCTGAAACATCTAAAAAACAAAGCAACAGAGCCTAGGGCACTGCTACTTATGGTCCTATAGCTTAGGGAAATTAAAATCAAAAAGACACAGCCACCCCAAAGTTTGGGACGCCTCTGTTTACAAGAATCTCGTTTACCGTACAAGTTCAATATCACAGAAAGTGAAAAATGGATAAAGAACTTGTGGTACTTACGTACAATGCAGTATCACTCAGCAATGAAATCTATGTCATCAGGCCCGTAGCAGCATAATGAGTGGATTCAAGTACGATGATTCTAACTGAAATAAGTCACACAGAAAAAGAAACATCATAAGATATCACTAATACACGGAATGTAAACTTGGCTACACAGGAACTGAATTCCAAAACAGAACAGGGTCTCAAATTTAGAAAACCAACTTATGCTTGCTTAAGGGGAAAGGTGAGTTGGGGTGCTGCGTAAAACCAGAGATTGAAATGAGCACAGATAAAGTTCCTTAAGCCAAATATGGAATAGACAAGAGCTACTCCTTTCTCAACGAAATGGACTCAACACCCCATATTAAACGCCTAAGAATGTACCTGACTAGTAAGTATCTTAAAACCTATGTATTGCTATGTCTCCAAAAGAGAATCAAGCCTGTGTACAGGGGCGTAAACGCCTCAGTGATAGGATTGGAGAGGTTCGGTGAGCAAATGAAGACCCTTTGAAGTCATATTGCATGGTACCCATTCCACGGGTCTCAACTCTCCAGGTTTAAGGTATTCTTCCTTCAGCTAAAACATGCATGTGGAACCCAGAGTATGATCAACCGTGTGAAAGGGAGACGTGTTCAAATATGTCTCAGTTTTCCTCCCCTGGTACTCGGGTGCAACATTCCAGACGCTTTACTAACACTCTCCCCACTTGGAGAGTCAGCGCCTTTAACCACCTGTTTGGCCCAGTTTGCAATTTCTGCGGAAGATGAACAGGAATAGGGAGAACCAATGAGAGACTAGCTGGAGGTGTCTGGACGGGCAAATTTAACTCTCATTTCCCACCAGGAAGAGGAAATAACCAAAGGCTCAGCGTACCGTGCGGGAACCAGATTAGGGCCTGAAGCCATCCTGCGGTGTTGCAGCCTGCTCAAAAGAAAGCGAGTTGAAGAAAGGAGCTCAGGGGCACTGTAATTCACAAACCTGCAGAGTTATAAATGACAGCTATCGTCCAAAAATATACTGAAGTAAGGCTGCCAAGAGGACTTGAAAGCGGGGCAGAATTGCAGGAATCCGATTTCAGGAGGTAGACTGGAATTGCATTGAAAGCATAGGAAAAGAGGCAGAACGTCCACAATGATGTACTTGGCCAAAAAGGGCGTATGCGTTTTTTCCTGAATATATTCAGGAAAAAACGCATAAGCCCTTTTTGGCCAATCAAGCAAGCTTGCAAAGGAAATCTGCACTACAATGAAGTCTCACTTCCTCCCGGTCAAAAGGGCCATCTGAAAAAAGTGTAAAATCCAGAAAGGCAGGACAGGCCATGGAGAACTGGGAGCCTTTTTATGCTGATGGGCAGGATGTAAATTGCCAACAGACACTCGGGAGAAGTGTATGGTGTTTCCTGAAACATCTAAAAAACAAAGCAACAGAGCCTAGGGCACTGCCACTTATGGTCCTATAGCTTAGGGAAATTAAAATAAAAAAGACACAGCCACCCCAAAGTTTGGGACGGCTCTGTTTACAAGAATCTCTTTTACCGTACAAGTTCAATATCACAGAAAGTGAAAAATGGATAAAGAACTTGTGGTACTTACGTACAATGCAGTATCACTCAGCAATGAAATCTATGTCATCAGGCCCGTAGCAGCATAATGAGTGGATTCAAGTACGATGATTCTAACTGAAATAAGTCACACAGAAAAAGAAACATCATAAGATATCACTAATACACGGAATGTAAACTTGGCTACACAGGAAATGAATTCCAAAACAGAACAGGGTCTCAAATTTAGAAAACCAACTTATGCTTGCTTAAGGGGAAAGGTGAGTTGGGGTGCTGCGTAAAACCAGAGATTGAAATGAGCACAGATAAAGTTCCTTAAGCCAAATATGGAATAGACAAGAGCTACTCCTTGCTCAACGAAATGGACTCAACACCCCATATTAAACGCCTAAGAATGTACCTGACTAGTAAGTATCTTAAAACCTATGTATTGCTATGTCTCCAAAAGAGAATCAAGCCTGTGTACAGGGGCGTAAACGCCTCAGTGATAGGATTGGAGAGGTTCGGTGAGCAAATGAAGACCCTTTGAAGTCATATTGCATGGTACCCATTCCACGGGTCTCAACTCTCCAGGTTTAAGGTATTCTTCCTTCAGCTAAAACATGCATGTGGAACCCAGAGTATGATCAACCGTGTGAACGGGAGACGTGTTCAAATATGTCTCAGTTTTCCTCCCCTGGTACTCGGGTGCAACATTCCAGACGCTTTACTAACACTCTCCCCACTCGGAGAGTCAGCGCCTTTAACCTCCTGTTTGGCCCAGTTTGCAATTTCTGCGGAAGATGAACAGGAATAGGGAGAACCAATGAGAGACTAGCTGGAGGTGTCTGGACGGGCAAATTTAACTCTCATTTCCCACCAGGAAGAGGAAATAACCAAAGGCTCAGCGTGCCGTGCGGGAACCAGATTAGGGCCTGAAGCCATCCTGCGGTGTTGCGGCCTGCTCAAAAGAAAGCGAGTTGAAGAAAGGAGCTCAGGGGCACTGTAAATCACAAACCTGCAGAGTTATAAATGACAGCTATCGTCCAAAAATAGACTGAAGTAAGGCTGCCAAGAGGACTTGAAAGCGGGGCAGAATTGCAGGAAACCGATTTCAGGAGGTAGACTGGAATTGCATTGAAAGCATAGGAAAAGAGGCAGAACGTCCACAATGATGCACTTGGCCAAAAAGTGCGTATGCGTTTTTTCCTGAATATATTCAGGAAAAAACGCATACGCACTTTTGGCCAACCAAGCAAGCTTGCAAAGGAAATCTGCACTACAATGAAGTCTCACTTCCCCCCGGTCAAAAGGGCCATCTGAAAAAAGTGTAAAATCCAGAAAGGCAGGACAGGCCATGGAGAACTGGGAGCCTTGTTATGCTGATGGGCGGGATGTAAATTGCCAACAGACACTCGGGAGAAGTGTATGGTGTTTCCTGAAACATCTAAAAAACAAAGCAACAGAGCCTTGGGCACTGCCACTTATGGTCCTATAGCTTAGGGAAATTAAAATCAAAAAGACACAGCCACCCCAAAGTTTAGGACGCCTCTGTTTACAAGAACCTCGTTTACAGTACAAGTTCAACATCGCAGAAAGTGAAAAATGGATAAAGAAGTTGTGGTATTTACTTACAAAGCAATATCACTCAGCAATGAAATCTATATGATCAGGCCCTTAGCAGCACAATGAGTGGATACAGGTATGATGATTCTAACTGAAATAAGTCACACAGAAAAAGAAACATCATAAGATATCAGTAATACACGGAATGTAAACTTGGCTACACAGGAACTGAATTACAGAAGAGAACAGGGTCTCAAATTTAGAAAACCAACTTATGCTTGCTTAAGGGTAAAGGTGAGTTGGAGTGCTGCATAATACCAGAGATTGAAATGAGCACAGATAAAGTTCCTTAAGCCAAATATGGAATAGACAAGAGCTACTGCTTGCTCAACGAAATGGACTCAACACTGCATATTAAACGCCTAAGAATGTACCTGACTAGTAAGTATCTTAAAACCTATGCATTGCTATGTCTCCGAAAGAGAATCAAGCATGTGTACAGGGGCATAAACGCAGCAGTGATAGGATTGGAGAGGTTCGGTGAGCAAATGAAGACCCTTTGAAGTCATATTGCATGGTACCCATTCCACGGGTCTCAACTCTGCAGGTTTAAGGAATTCTTCCTTCAGCTAAAACATGCATGTGGAACCCAGAGTATGATCAACCGTGTGAACGGGAGACGTGTTCAAATATGTCTCAGTTTTCCTCCCCTGGTACTCGGGTGCAACATTCCAGACGCTTTACTAACACTCTCCCCATTTGGAGAGTCAGCGCCTCTAACCTCCTGTTTGGCCCAGTTTGCAATTTCTGCGGAAGATGTACAGGAATAGCGAGAACCAATTAGAGACTAGCTGGAGGTGTCTGGACGGGCAAATTTAACTCTCATTTCCCACCAGGAAGAGGAAATAACCAAAGGCTCAGCGTGCCGTGCCGGAACCAGATTAGGGCCTGAAGCCATTCTGCGGTGTTGCGGCAGGTCACAAGAAAGTGAGTTGAAGAAAGGAGCTCAGGGGCACTGTAATTCACAAACTTGCAGAGTTATAAATGACAGCTATCGTCCAAAAATAGACTGAAGTAAGGCTGCCAAGAGGACTTGAAAGCGGGGCAGAATTGCAGGAAACCGATTTCAGGAGGTAGACTGGAATTGCATTGAAAGCATAGGAAAAGAGGCAGAACGTCCACAATGATGCACTTGGCCAAAAAGGGCGTATGCGTTTTTTCCTGAATATATTCAGGAAAAAACGCATACGCCCTTTTTGGCCAACCAAGCAAGCTTGCAAAGGAAATCTGCACTACAATGAAGTCTCACTTCCCCCCCGGTCAAAAGGGCCATCTGAAAAAAGTGTAAAATCCAGAAAGGCAGGACAGGCCATGGAGAACTGGGAGCCTTGTTATGCTGATGGGCGGGTTGTAAATTGCCAACAGACACTGGGGAGAAGTGTATGGTGTTTCCTGAAACATCTAAAAAACAAAGCAACAGAGCCTAGGGCACTTCCACTTATGGTCCTATAGCTTAGGGAAATTAAAATCAAAAAGACACAGCCACCCCAAAGTTTGGGACGCCTCTGTTTACAAGAACCTCATTTACCGTACAAGTTCAATATCACAGAAAGTGAAAAATGGATAAAGAACTTGTGGTACTTACGTACAATGCAGTATCACTCAGCAATGAAATCTATGTCATCAGGCCCGTAGCAGCATAATGAGTGGATTCAGGTACGATGATTCTAACTGAAATAAGTCACAGAGAAAAAGAAACATCATAAGGTATCACTAATACACAGAAAGTAAACTTGGCTACACAGGAACTGAATTCCAAAACAGAACAGGGTCTCAAATTTAGAAAACCAACTTATGCTTCCAAAGGGGAAAGGTGAGTTGGGGTGCTGCATAAAACCAGAGATTGCAATGAGCACAGATAAAGTTCCTTAAGCCAAATATGGAATAGACAAGAGCTACTCCTTGCTCAACGAAATGGACTGAACACCGCATATTAAACGCCTAAGAATGTACCTGACTAGTAAGTATCTTAAAACCTATGGATTGCTATGTCTCCGAAAGAGAATCAAGCATGTGTACAAGGGCATAAACGCAGCAGTGATATGATTGGAGAGGTTCGGTGAGCATATGAAGACCCTTTGAAGTAGTATTGCATGGTACCCATTCCAAGGGTCTCAACTCTGCAGGTTTAAGGTATTCTTCCTTCAGGTAAAACATGCATGTGGAACCCAGAGTATGATCAACCGTGTGAACGGGAGACGTGTTCAAATATGTCTCAGTTTTTCTCACCTGGTACTCGGGTGCAACATTCCAGACGCTTTACTAACACTCTCCCCACTTGGAGAGTCAGCGCCTTTAACCTCCTGTTTGGCCCAGTTTGCAATTTCTGCGGAAGATGTACAGGAATAGCGAGAACCAATTAGAGACTAGCTGGAGGTGTCTGGACGGGCAAATTTAACTCTCATTTCCCACCAGGAAGAGGAAATAACCAAAGGCTCAGCGTGCCGTGCAGCAACCAGATTAGGGCCTGAAGCCATCCTGTGGTGTTGCGGCCTGCTCAAAAGAAAGTGAGTTGAAGAAAGGAGCTCAGGGGCAATGTAAATCACAAACCTGCAGAGTTATAAATGACAGCTATCGTCCAAAAATAGACTGAAGTAAGGCTGCCAAGAGGACTTGAAAGCGGGGCAGAATTGCAGGAAACCGATTTCAGGAGGTAGACTGGAATTGCATTGAAAGCATAGGAAAAGAGGCAGAACGTCCACAATGATGCACTTGGCCAAAAAGGGCGTATGCGTTTTATCCTGAATATATTCAGGCAAAAACGCATACGCCCTTTTTGGCCAACCAAGCAAGCTTGCAAAGGAACTCTGCACTACAATGAAGTCTCACTTCCCCTCGGTCAAAAGGGCCATCTGAAAAAAGTGTAAAATCCAGAAAGGCAGGACAGGCCATGGAGAACTGGGAGCCTTGTTATGCTGATGGGCGGGATGTAAATTGCCAACAGACACTCGGGAGAAGTGTATGATGTTTCCTGAAACATCTAAAAAACAAAGCAACAGAGCCTTGGTCACTGCCAATTATGGTCCTATAGCTTAGGGAAATTAAAATCAAAAAGACACAGCCACCCCAAAGTTTAGGACGCCTCTGTTTACAAGAACCTCGTTTACACTACATGTTCAACATTGCAGAAAGTGAAAAATGGATAAAGAAGTTGTGGTATTTACTTACAAAGCAATATCACTCAGCAATGAAATCTATGTGATCAGGCCCTTAGCAGCACAATGAGTGGACTCAGGTATGATGATTCTAACTGAAATAAGTCATACAGAAAAAGAAACATCATAAGATATCAGTAATACACGGAATGTAAACTTGGCTACACAGGAACTGAATTACAGAACAGAACAGGGTCTCAAATTTAGAAAACCAACTTATGCTTGCTTAAGGGTAAAGGTGAGTTGGAGTGCTGCATAAAACCAGAGATTGAAATGAGCACAGATAAAGTTCCTTAAGCCAAATATGGAATAGTCAAGAGCTACTGCTTGCTCAACGAAATGGACTCAACACTGCATATTAAACGCCTAAGAATGTACCTGACTAGTAAGTATCTTAAAACCTATGGATTGCTATGTCTCCGAAAGAGAATCAAGCATGTGTACAGGGGCATAAACGCAGCAGTGATAGGATTGGAGAGGTTCGGTGAGCAAATGAAGACCCTTTGAAGTCATATTGCATGGTACCCATTCCACGGGTCTCAACTCTGCAGGTTTAAGGAATTCTTCCTTCAGCTAAAACATGCATGTGGAACCCAGAGTATGATCAACCGTGTGAACGGGAGACGTGTTCAAATATGTCTCAGTTTTCCTCCCCTGGTACTCGGGTGCAACATTCCAGACGCTTTACTAACACTCTCCCCATTTGGAGAGTCAGCGCCTCTAACCTCCTGTTTGGCCCAGTTTGCAATTTCTGCGGAAGATGTACAGGAATAGCGAGAACCAATTAGAGACTAGCTGGAGGTGTCTGGACGGGCAAATTTAACTCTCATTTCCCACCAGGAAGAGGAAATAACCAAAGGCTCAGCGTGCCGTGCCCGAACCAGATTAGGGCCTGAAGCCATTCTGCGGTGTTGCGGCAGGTCACAAGAAAGTGAGTTGAAGAAAGGAGCTCAGGGGCACTGTAATTCACAAACCTGCAGAGTTATAAATGACAGCTATCGTCCAAAAATAGACTGAAGTAAGGCTGCCAAGAGGACTTGAAAGCGGGGCAGAATTGCAGGAAACCGATTTCAGGAGGTAGACTGGAATTGCATTGAAAGCATAGGAAAAGAGGCAGAACGTCCACAATGATGCACTTGGCCAAAAAGGGCGTATGCGTTTTTTCCTGAATATATTCAGGAAAAAACGCATACGCCCTTTTTGGCCAACCAAGCAAGCTTGCAAAGGAAATCTGCACTACAATGAAGTCTCACTTCCCCCCCGGTCAAAAGGGCCATCTGAAAAAAGTGTAAAATCCAGAAAGGCAGGACAGGCCATGGAGAACTGGGAGCCTTGTTATGCTGATGGGCGGGTTGTAAATTGCCAACAGACACTGGGGAGAAGTGTATGGTGTTTCCTGAAACATCTAAAAAACAAAGCAACAGAGCCTAGGGCACTTCCACTTATGGTCCTATAGCTTAGGGAAATTAAAATCAAAAAGACACAGCCACCCCAAAGTTTGGGACGCCTCTGTTTACAAGAACCTCATTTACCGTACAAGTTCAATATCACAGAAAGTGAAAAATGGATAAAGAACTTGTGGTACTTACGTACAATGCAGTATCACTCAGCAATGAAATCTATGTCATCAGGCCCGTAGCAGCATAATGAGTGGATTCAGGTACGATGATTCTAACTGAAATAAGTCACAGAGAAAAAGAAACATCATAAGGTATCACTAATACACAGAAAGTAAACTTGGCTACACAGGAACTGAATTCCAAAACAGAACAGGGTCTCAAATTTAGAAAACCAACTTATGCTTCCAAAGGGGAAAGGTGAGTTGGGGTGCTGCATAAAACCAGAGATTGCAATGAGCACAGATAAAGTTCCTTAAGCCAAATATGGAATAGACAAGAGCTACTCCTTGCTCAACGAAATGGACTGAACACCGCATATTAAACGCCTAAGAATGTACCTGACTAGTAAGTATCTTAAAACCTATGGATTGCTATGTCTCCGAAAGAGAATCAAGCATGTGTACAAGGGCATAAACGCAGCAGTGATATGATTGGAGAGGTTCGGTGAGCATATGAAGACCCTTTGAAGTAGTATTGCATGGTACCCATTCCAAGGGTCTCAACTCTGCAGGTTTAAGGTATTCTTCCTTCAGGTAAAACATGCATGTGGAACCCAGAGTATGATCAACCGTGTGAACGGGAGACGTGTTCAAATATGTCTCAGTTTTTCTCACCTGGTACTCGGGTGCAACATTCCAGACGCTTTACTAACACTCTCCCCACTTGGAGAGTCAGCGCCTTTAACCTCCTGTTTGGCCCAGTTTGCAATTTCTGCGGAAGATGTACAGGAATAGCGAGAACCAATTAGAGACTAGCTGGAGGTGTCTGGACGGGCAAATTTAACTCTCATTTCCCACCAGGAAGAGGAAATAACCAAAGGCTCAGCGTGCCGTGCAGCAACCAGATTAGGGCCTGAAGCCATCCTGTGGTGTTGCGGCCTGCTCAAAAGAAAGTGAGTTGAAGAAAGGAGCTCAGGGGCAATGTAAATCACAAACCTGCAGAGTTATAAATGACAGCTATCGTCCAAAAATAGACTGAAGTAAGGCTGCCAAGAGGACTTGAAAGCGGGGCAGAATTGCAGGAAACCGATTTCAGGAGGTAGACTGGAATTGCATTGAAAGCATAGGAAAAGAGGCAGAACGTCCACAATGATGCACTTGGCCAAAAAGGGCGTATGCGTTTTATCCTGAATATATTCAGGCAAAAACGCATACGCCCTTTTTGGCCAACCAAGCAAGCTTGCAAAGGAACTCTGCACTACAATGAAGTCTCACTTCCCCTCGGTCAAAAGGGCCATCTGAAAAAAGTGTAAAATCCAGAAAGGCAGGACAGGCCATGGAGAACTGGGAGCCTTGTTATGCTGATGGGCGGGATGTAAATTGCCAACAGACACTCGGGAGAAGTGTATGATGTTTCCTGAAACATCTAAAAAACAAAGCAACAGAGCCTTGGTCACTGCCAATTATGGTCCTATAGCTTAGGGAAATTAAAATCAAAAAGACACAGCCACCCCAAAGTTTAGGACGCCTCTGTTTACAAGAACCTCGTTTACACTACATGTTCAACATTGCAGAAAGTGAAAAATGGATAAAGAAGTTGTGGTATTTACTTACAAAGCAATATCACTCAGCAATGAAATCTATGTGATCAGGCCCTTAGCAGCACAATGAGTGGACTCAGGTATGATGATTCTAACTGAAATAAGTCATACAGAAAAAGAAACATCATAAGATATCAGTAATACACGGAATGTAAACTTGGCTACACAGGAACTGAATTACAGAACAGAACCGGGTCTCAAATTTAGAAAACCAACTTATGCTTGCTTAAGGGTAAAGGTGAGTTGGAGTGCTGCATAAAACCAGAGATTGAAATGAGCACAGATAAAGTTCCTTAAGCCAAATATGGAATAGTCAAGAGCTACTGCTTGCTCAACGAAATGGACTCAACACTGCATATTAAACGCCTAAGAATGTACCTGACTAGTAAGTATCTTAAAACCTATGGATTGCTATGTCTCCGAAAGAGAATCAAGCATGTGTACAGGGGCATAAACGCAGCAGTGATAGGATTGGAGAGGTTCGGTGAGCAAATGAAGACCCTTTGAAGTCATATTGCATGGTACCCATTCCACGGGTCTCAACTCTGCAGGTTTAAGGAATTCTTCCTTCATCTAAAACATGCATGTGGAACCCAGAGTATGATCAACCGTGTGAACGGGAGACGTGTTCAAATATGTCTCAGTTTTCCTCCCCTGGTACTCGGGTGCAACATTCCAGACGCTTTACTAACACTCTCCCCACTTGGAGAGTCAGCGCCTTTAACCTCCTGTTTGGTCCAGTTTGCAATTTCTGCGGAAGATGTACAGGAATAGGGAGAACCAATGAGAGACTAGCTGGAGGTGTCTGGACGGGCAAATTTAACTCGCATTTCCCAACAGGAAGAGGAAATAACCAAAGGCTCAGCGTGCCGTGCCGGAACCAGATTAGGGCCTGAAGCCATCCTGTGGTGTTGCGGCCTGCTCAAAAGAAAGCGAGTTGAAGAAAGGAGCTCATGGGCACTGTAAATCACAAACCTGCAGACTTATAAATGACAGCTATCGTCCAAAAATAGACTGAAGTAAGGCTGCCAAGAGGACTTGAAAGCGGGGCAGAATTGCAGGAAACCGATTTCAGGAGGTAGACTGGAATTGCATTGAAAGCATAGGAAAAGAGGCAGAACGTCCACAATGATGCACTTGGCCAAAAAGGGCGTATGCGTTTTATTCTGAATATATTCAGGCAAAAACGCATACGCCCTTTTTGGCCAACCAAGCAAGCTTGCAAAGGAACTCTGCACTACAATGAAGTCTCACTTCCCCTCGGTCAAAAGGGCCATCTGAAAAAAGTGTAAAATCCAGAAAGGCAGGACAGGCCATGGAGAACTGGGAGCCTTGTTATGCTGATGGGCGGGATGTAAATTGCCAACAGACACTCGGGAGAAGTGTATGATGTTTCCTGAAACATCTAAAAAACAAAGCAACAGAGCCTTGGTCACTGCCACTTATGGTCCTATAGCTTAGGGAAATTAAAATCAAAAAGACACAGCCACCCCAAAGTTTAGGACGCCTCTGTTTACAAGAACCTCGTTTACACTACATGTTCAACATTGCAGAAAGTGAAAAATGGATAAAGAAGTTGTGGTATTTACTTACAAAGCAATATCACTCAGCAATGAAATCTATGTGATCAGGCCCTTAGCAGCACAATGAGTGGACTCAGGTATGATGATTCTAACTGAAATAAGTCACACAGAAAAAGAAACATCATAAGATATCAGTAATACACGGAATGTAAACTTGGCTACACAGGAACTGAATTACAGAACAGAACAGGGTCTCAAATTTAGAAAACCAACTTATGCTTGCTTAAGGGTAAAGGTGAGTTGGAGTGCTGCATAAAACCAGAGATTGAAATGAGCACAGATAAAGTTCCTTAAGCCAAATATGGAATAGACAAGAGCTACTGCTTGCTCAACGAAATGGACTCAACACTGCATATTAAACGCCTAAGAATGTACCTGACTAGTAAGTATCTTAAAACCTATGGATTGCTATGTCTCCGAAAGAGAATCAAGCATGTGTACAGGGGCATAAACGCAGCAGTGATAGGATTGTAGAGGTTCGGTGAGCAAATGAAGACCCTTTGAAGTCATATTGCATGGTACCCATTCCACGGGTCTCAACTCTACAGGTTTAAGGAATTCTTCCTTCAGCTAAAACATGCATGTGGAACCCAGAGTATGATCAACCGTGTGAACGGGAGACGTGTTCAAATATGTCTCAGTTTTTCTCACCTGGTACTCAGGTGCAACATTCCAGACGCTTTACTAACACTCTCCCCACTTGGAGAGTCAGCGCCTTTAACCTCCTGTTTGGCCCAGTTTGCAATTTCTGCGGAAGATGTACAGGAATAGCGAGAACCAATTAGAGACTAGCTGGAGGTGTCTGGACGGGCAAATTTAACTCTCATTTCCCACCAGGAAGAGGAAATAACCAAAGGCTCAGCGTGCCGTGCGGGAACCAGATTAGGGCCTGAAGCCATCCTGTGGTGTTGCGGCCTGCTCAAAAGAAAGCGAGTTGAAGAAAGGAGCTCATGGGCACTGTAAATCACAAACCTGCAGACTTATAAATGACAGCTATCGTCCAAAAATAGACTGAAGTAAGGCTGCCAAGAGGACTTGAAAGCGGGGCAGAATTGCAGGAAACCGATTTCAGGAGGTAGACTGGAATTGCATTGAAAGCATAGGAAAAGAGGCAGAACGTCCACAATGATGCACTTGGCCAAAAAGTGCGTATGCGTTTTATTCTGAATATATTCAGGCAAAAACGCATACGCCCTTTTTGGCCAACCAAGCAAGCTTGCAAAGGAACTCTGCACTACAATGAAGTCTCACTTCCCCTCGGTCAAAAGGGCCATCTGAAAAAAGTGTAAAATCCAGAAAGGCAGGACAGGCCATGGAGAACTGGGAGCCTTGTTATGCTGATGGGCGGGATGTAAATTGCCAACAGACACTCGGGAGAAGTGTATGATGTTTCCTGAAACATCTAAAAAACAAAGCAACAGAGCCTTGGTCACTGCCACTTATGGTCCTATAGCTTAGGGAAATTAAAATCAAAAAGACACAGCCACCCCAAAGTTTAGGACGCCTCTGTTTACAAGAACCTCGTTTACACTACATGTTCAACATTGCAGAAAGTGAAAAATGGATAAAGAAGTTGTGGTATTTACTTACAAAGCAATATCACTCAGCAATGAAATCTATGTGATCAGGCCCTTAGCAGCACAATGAGTGGACTCAGGTATGATGATTCTAACTGAAATAAGTCACACAGAAAAAGAAACATCATAAGATATCAGTAATACACGGAATGTAAACTTGGCTACACAGGAACTGAATTACAGAACAGAACAGGGTCTCAAATTTAGAAAACCAACTTATGCTTGCTTAAGGGTAAAGGTGAGTTGGAGTGCTGCATAAAACCAGAGATTGAAATGAGCACAGATAAAGTTCCTTAAGCCAAATATGGAATAGACAAGAGCTACTGCTTGCTCAACGAAATGGACTCAACACTGCATATTAAACGCCTAAGAATGTACCTGACTAGTAAGTATCTTAAAACCTATGGATTGCTATGTCTCCGAAAGAGAATCAAGCATGTGTACAGGGGCATAAACGCAGCAGTGATAGGATTGGAGAGGTTCGGTGAGCAAATGAAGACCCTTTGAAGTCATATTGCATGGTACCCATTCCACGGGTCTCAACTCTCCAGGTTTAAGGAATTCTTCCTTCAGCTAAAACATGCATGTGGAACCCAGAGTATGATCAACCGTGTGAACGGGAGACGTGTTCAAATATGTCTCAGTTTTCCTCCCCTGGTACTCGGGTGCAACATTCCAGACGCTTTACTAACACTCTCCCCACTTGGAGAGTCAGCGCCTTTAACCTCCTGTTTGGCTCAGTTTGCAATTTCTGCGGAAGATGTACAGGAATAGGGAGAACCAATGAGAGACTAGCTGGAGGTGTCTGGACGGGCAAATTTAACTCTCATTTCCCAACAGGAAGAGGAAATAACCAAAGGCTCAGCGTGCCGTGCCGGAACCAGATTAGGGCCTGAAGCCATCCTGCGGTGTTGCGGCAGGTCACAAGAAAGTGAGTTGAAGAAAGGAGCTCAGGGGCACTGTAATTCACAAACCTGCAGAGTTATAAATGACAGTTATCGTCCAAAAATAGACTGAAGTAAGGCTGCCAAGAGGACTTGAAAGCGGGGCAGAATTGCAGGAAACTGATTTCAGGAGGTAGACTGGAATTGCATTGAAAGCATAGGAAAAGAGGCAGAACGTCCACAATGATGCACTTGGCCAAAAAGGGCGTATGCGTTTTTTCCTGAATATATTCAGGAAAAAACGCATACGCCCTTTTTGGCCAACCAAGCAAGCTTGCAAAGGAAATCTGCACTACAATGAAGTCTCAACCCCCCCGGTCAAAAGGGCCATCTGAAAAAAGTGTAAAATCCAGAAAGGCAGGACAGGCCATGGAGAACTGGGAGCCTTGTTATGCTGATGGGCGGGATGTAAGTTGCCAACAGACACTGGGGAGAAGTGTATGGTGTTTCCTGAAACATCTAAAAAACAAAGCAACAGAGCCTAGGGTACTTCTACTTATGGTCCTATAGCTTAGGGAAATTAAAATCAAAAAGACACAGCCACCCCAAAGTTTGGGACGCCTCTGTTTACAAGAACCTCGTTTACAGTACAAGTTCAACATCGCAGAAAGTGAAAAATGGATAAAGAAGTTGTGATATTTACTTACAAAGCAATATCACTCAGCAATGAAATCTATGTCATCAGGCCCTTAGCAGCACAATGAGTGGATTCAGCTATGATGATTCTAACTGAAATAAGTCACACAGAAAAAGAAACATCATAAGATATCAGTAATACACGGAATGTAAACTTGGCTACACAGGAACTGAATTACAGAACAGAACAGGGTCTCAAATTTAGAAAAACCAACTTATGCTTGCTTAAGGGGAAAGGTGAGTTGGGGTGCTGCATAAAACCAGAGATTGAAATGAGCACAGATAAAGTTCCTTAAGCCAAATATGGAATAGAGAAGAGCTACTGCTTGCTCAACGAAATGGACTCAACACCGCATATTAAACGCCTAAGAATGTACCTGACTAGTAAGTATCTTAAAAGCTATGGATTGCTATGTCTCCGAAAGAGAATCAAGCATGTATACAGGGGCATAAACGCAGCAGTGATAGGATTGGAGAGGTTCGGTGAGCAAATGAAGACCCTTTGAAGTCATATTGCATGGTACCCATTCCACGGGTTTCAACTACCCAGGTTTAAGGTATTCTTCCTTCAGCTAAAACATGCATGTGGAACCTAGAGTATGATCAACCGTGTGATCGGGAGACGTGTTCAAATATGTCTCAGTTCTTCTCCCCTGGTACTCGGGTGCAACATTCCAGACGCTTTACTAACACTCTCCCCACTTGGAGAGTCAGCGCCTTTAACCTCCTGTTTGGCCCAGTTTGCAATTTCTGCGGAAGATGAACAGGAATAGAGAGAATCAATGAGAGGCTAGCTGGAGGTGTCTGGACGGGCAAATTTAACTCTCATTTCCCACCTGGAAGAGGAAATAACCAAAGGCTCAGCGTGCCGTGCCGGAACCAGATTAGGGCCTGAAGCCATCCTGCGGTGTTGCGGCCTGCTCAAAGGAAAGCGAGTTGAAGAAAGGAGCTCAGGGGCACTGTAATTCACAAACCTGCAGAGTTATAAATGACAGCTATCGTCCAAAAATAGACTGAAGTAAGGCTGCCAAGAGGACTTGAAAGTGGGGCAGAATTGCAGGAAACCGATTTCAGGAGGTAGACTGGAATTGCATTGAAAGCATAGGAAAAGAGGCAGAACGTCCACAATGATGCACTTGGCCAAAAAGGGCGTATGCGTTTTTTCCTGAATATATTCAGGAAAAAACGCATACGCCCTTTTTGGCCAACCAAGCAAGCTTGCAAAGGAAATCTGCACTACAATGAAGTCTCACTTCCCCTCAGTCAAAAGGGCCATCTGAAAAAAGTGTAAAATCCAGAAAGGCAGGACAGGCCTTGGGGACCTGGGAGCCTTGTTATGCTGATGGGCGGGATGTAAATTGCCAACAGACACTCGGGAGAAGTGTATGGTGTTTCCTGAAACATCTAAAAAACAAAGCAACAGAGCCTAGGGCACTGCCACTTATGGTCCTATAGCTTAGGGAAATTAAAATCAAAAAGACACAGCCACCCCAAAGTTTGGGACGCCTCTGTTTACAAGAACCTCATTTACCGTACAAGTTCAATATCACAGAAAGTGAAAAATGGATAAAGAACTTGTGGTACTTACGTACAATGCAGTATCACTCAGCAATGAAATCTATGTCATCAGGCCCGTAGCAGCATAATGAGTGGATTCAGGTACGATGATTCTAACTGAAATAAGTCACACAGAAAAATAAATATCATAAGATATCACTAATACACAGAATGTAAACTTGGCTACACAGGAACTGAATTCCAAAACAGAACAGGGTCTCAAATTTAGAAAAGCAACTTATGCTTGCTTAAGGGGAAAGGTGAGTTGGGGTGCTGCATAAAACCAGAGATTGAAATGAGCACAGATAAAGTTCCTTAAGCCAAATATGGAATAGACAAGAGCTACTCCTTGCTCAACGAAATGGACTCAAAACTCCATATTAAACGCCTAAGAATGTACCTGACTAGTAAGTATCTTAAAACCTATGGATTGCTATGTCTCCAAAAGAGAATCAAGCATGTGTACAGGTGCGTAAATGCAGCAGTGATAGGATTGGAGAGGTTCGGTGAGCAAATGAAGACCCTTTGAAGTCATATTGCACGGTACCCATTCCACGGGTTTCAACTCTCCAGGTTTAAGGTATTCTTCCTTCAGCTAAAACATGCATGTGGAACCTAGAGTATGATCAACCATGTGATCGGGAGACGTGTTCAAATATGTCTCAGTTTTTGTACCCTGGTACTCGGGTGCAACATTCCAGACGCTTTACTAACACTCTCCCGACTTGGAGAGTCAGTCCCTTTAACCTCCTGTTTGGCCCAGTTTGCAATTTCTGTGGAAGATGAACAGGAATAGCGAGAACCAATGAGAGACTAGCTGGAGGTGTCTGGACGGGCAAATTTAACTCTCATTTCCCACCAGGAAGAGGAATTAACCAAAGGCTCAGCGTGCCGTGCTGGAACCAGATTAGGGCCTGAAGCCATCCTGCGGTGTTGCGGCCAGGTCACAAGAAAGCGAGTTGAAGAAAGGAGCTCAGGGGCACTGTAATTCACAAACCTGCAGAGTTATAAATGACAGCTATCGTCCAAAAATAGACTGAAGTAAGGCTGCCAAGAGGACTTGAAAGCGGGGCAGAATTGCAGGAAACCGATTTCAGGAGGTAGACTGGAATTGCATTGAAAGCATAGGAAAAGAGGCAGAACGTCCACAATGATGCACTTGGCCAAAAAGGGCGTATGCGTTTTTTCCTGAATATATTCAGGCAAAAACGCATACGTCCTTTTTGGCCAACCAAGCAAGCTTGCAAAGGAAATCTGCACTACAATGAAGTCTCACTTCCCCCCGGTAAAAAGGGCCATCTGAAAAAAGTGTAAAATCCAGAAAGGCAGGACAGGCCATGGAGAACTGGGAGCCTTGTTATGCTGATGGGCGGGATGTAAATTGCCAACAGACACTCGGGAGAAGTGTATGGTGTTTCCTGAAACATCTAAAAAACAAAGCAACAGAGCCTAGGGCACTTCCACTTATGGTCCTATAGTTTAGGGAAATTAAAATCAAAAAGACACAGCCACCCCAAAGTTTGGGACGCCTCTGTTTACAAGAACCTCGTTTACCATACAAGTTCAATATCACAGAAAGTGAAAAATGGATAAAGAACTTGTGGTACTTATGTACAATGCAGTATCACTCAGCAATGAAATCTATGTCATCAGGCCCGTAGCAGCATAATGAGTGGATTCAGGTACGATGATTCTAACTGAAATAAGTCACACAGAAAAAGAAACATCATAAGATATCACTAATACACAGAATGTAAACTTCGCTACACAGGAACAGAATTTCAAAACAGAACAGGGTCTCAAATTTAGAAAAGCAACTTATGCTTGCTTAAGGGTAAAGGTGAGTTGGGGTGCTGCATAAAACCAGAGATTGAAATGAGCACAGATAAAGTTCCTTAAGCCAAATATGGAATAGACAAGAGCTACTCCTTGCTCAACGAAATGGACTCAAAACCCCATATTAAACGCCTAAGAATGTACCTGACTAGTAAGTATCTTAAAACCTATGGATTGCTATGTCTCCAAAAGAGAATCAAGCATGTGTACAGGGGCATAAATGCAGCAGTGATAGGATTGGAGAGGTTCGGTGAGCAAATGAAGACCCTTTGAAGTCATATTGCACGGTACCCATTCCACGGGTCTCAACTCTGCAGGTTTAAAGTATTCTTCCTTCAGCTAAAACATGCATGTGGAACCCAGAGTATGATCAACCATGTGAACGGGAGACGTGTTCAAATATGTCTCAGGTTTTCTCCCCTGGTACTCGGGTGCAACATTCCAGATGCTTTACTAACACTCTCCCCACTTGGAGAGTCAGCGCCTTTAACCTCCTGTTTGGCCCAGTTTGCAATTTCTGCGGAAGATGTACAGCAATAGGGAGAACCAATGAGAGACTAGCTGGAGGTGTCTGGACGGGCAAATTTAACTCTCATTTCCCACCAGGAAGAGGAAATAACCAAAGGCTCAGCGTGCCGTGCCGGAACCAGATTAGGGCCTGAAGCCATCCTGCGGTGTTGCGGCAGGTCACAAGAAAGTGAGTTGAAGAAAGGAGCTCAGGGGCACTGTAATTCACAAACCTGCAGAGTTATAAATGACAGCTATCGTCCAAAAATAGACTGAAGTAAGGCTGCCAAGAGGACTTGAAAGCGGGGCAGAATTGCAGGAAACCGATTTCAGGAGGTAGACTGGAATTGCATTGAAAGCATAGGAAAAGAGGCAGAACGTCCACAATGATGCACTTGGCCAAAAAGGGCGTATGCGTTTTTTCCTGAATATATTCAGGAAAAAACGCATACGCCCTTTTTGGCCAACCAAGCAAGCTTGCAAAGGAAATCTGCACTACAATGAAGTCTCACTTCCCCCCAGTCAAAAGGGCCATCTGAAAAAAGTGTAAAATCCAGAAAGGCAGGACAGGCCATGGAGAACTGGGAGCCTTGTTATGCTGATGGGCGGGATGTAAGTTGCCAACAGACACTCGGGAGAAGTGTATGGTGTTTCCTGAAACATCGAAAAAACAAAGCAACAGAGCCTAGGGCTCTTCCACTTATGGTCCTATAGCTTAGGGAAATTAAAATCAAAAAGACACAGCCACCCCAAACTTTGGGACGCCTCTGTTTACAAGAACCTCATTTACCGTACAAGTTCAATATCACAGAAAGTGAAAAATGGATAAAGAACTTGTGGTACTTACGTACAATGCAGTATCACTCAGCAATGAAATCTATGTCATCAGGCCCGTATCAGCATAATGAGTGGATTCAGGTACGATGATTCTAACTGAAATAAGTCACACAGAAAAAGAAACATCATAAGGTATCGCTAATACACAGAAAGTAAACTTGGCTACACAGGAACTGAATTCCAAAACAGAACAGGGTCTCAAATTTAGAAAACCAACTTATGCTTGCTTAAGGGGAAAGGTGAGTTGGGGTGCTGCATAAAACCAGAGATTGAAATGAGCACAGATAAAGTTCCTTAAGCCAAATATGGAATAGACAACAGCTACTCCTTGCTCAAAGAAATGGACTCAAAACCCCATATTAAACGCCTAAGAATGTACCTGACTAGTAAGTATCTTAAAACCTGTGGATTGCTATGTCTCCAAAAGAGAATCTAGCATGTGTACAGGGGCGTAAATGCAGCAGTGATAGGATTGGAGAGGTTCGGTGAGCAAATGAAGACCCTTTGAAGTCATATTGCATGGTACCCTTTCCACGGGTTTCAACTACCCAGGTTTAAGGTATTCTTTCTTCAGCTAAAACATGCATGTGGAACCTAGAGTATGATCAACCATTTGATCGGGAGATGTGTTCAAATATGTCTCAGTTTTCGTACCCTGGTACTCGGTTGCAACATTCCAGACGCTTTACTAACACTCTCCCGACTTGGAGAGTCAGTCCCTTTAACCTCCTGTTTGGCCCAGTTTGCAATTTCTGCGGAAGATGAACAGGAATAGCGAGAACCAATGAGAGACTAGCTGGAGGTGTCTGAACGGGCAAATTTAACTCTCATTTCCCACCAGGAAGAGGAATTAACCAAAGGCTCAGCGTGCCGTGCGGGAACCAGATTAGGGCCTGAAGCCATGCTGCGGTGATGCGGCCAGGTCACAAGAAAGCGAGTTTAAGAAAGGAGCTCAGGGGCACTGTAATTCACAAACCTGCAGAGTTATAAATGACAGCTATTGTCCAAAAATAGACTGAAGTAAGGCTGCCAAGAGGACTTGAAAGCGGGTCAGAATTGCAGGAAACCGATCTCAGGAGGTAGACTGGAATTGCATTGAAAGCATAGGAAAAGAGGCAGAACGTCCACAATGATGCACTTGGCCAAAAAGGGCGTATGCGTTTTTTCCTGAATATATTCAGGAAAAAACGCATACGCCCTTTTTGGCCAACCAAGCAAGCTTGCAAAGGAAATCTGCACTACAATGAAGTCTCACTTCCCCCCGGTCAAAAGGGCCATCTGAAAAAAGTGTAAAATCCAGAAAGGCAGGACAGGCCATGGAGAACTGGGAGCCTTGTTATGCTGATGGGCGGGATGTAAATTGCCAACAACCACTTGGGCGAAGTGTATGGTGTTTCCTGAAACATCTAAAAAACAAAGCAACAGAACCTAGGGCAATTCCACTTATGGTCGTATAGCTTAGGGAAATTAAAATAAAAAAGACACAGCCACCCCAAAGTTTGGAATGGCTCTGTTTACAAGAACCTCGTTTACAGTACAAGTTCAACATCGCAGAAAGTGAAAAATGGAGAAAGAAGTTGTGGTATTTACTTACAAAGCAATATCACTCAGCAATGAAATCTGTGTCATCAGGCCCTTAGCAGCACAATGAGTGGATTCATGTATGATGATTCTAACTGAAATAAGTCACACAGAAAAAGAAACATCATAAGATATCAGTAATACACGGAATGTAAACTTGACTACACAGGAACTGAATTACAGAACAGAACAGGGTCTCAAATTTAGATAACCAACTTATGCTTGCTTAAGGGTAAAGGTGAGTTGGGGTGCTGCATAAAACCAGAGATTGAAATGAGCACAGATAAAGTTCCTTAAGCCAAATATGGAATAGACAAGAGCTACTCCTTGCTCAACGAAATGGACTCAACACCGCATATTAAACGCCTAAGAATGTACCTGACTAGTAAGTATCTTAAAACCTATGGATTGCTATGTCTCCGAAAGAGAATCAAGCATGTGTACAGGGGCATAAACGCAGCAGTGATAGGATTGGAGAGGTTCGGTGAGCAAATGAAGACCCTTTGAAGTCATATTGCATGGTACCCATTCCACGGGTTTCAACTACCCAGGTTTAAGGTATTCTTCCTTCAGCTAAAACATGCATGTGGAACCTAGAGTATGATCAACCATGTGATCGGGAGACGTGTTCAAATATGTCTCAGTTTTCGTACCCTGGTACTCGGGTGCAACATTCCAGACGCTTTACTAACACTCTCCCCACTTGGAGAGTCAGTCCCTTTAACCTCCTGTTTGGCGCAGTTTGCAATTTCTGTGGAAGATGAACTGGAATAGCGAGAACAATTGAGAGACTAGCTGGAGGTGTCTGGATGGGCAAATTTAACTCTCATTTCCCACCAGGAAGAGGAATTAACCAAAGGCTCAGCATGCCGTGCCAGAACCAGATTAGGGCCTGAAGACATCCTGTGGTGTTGTGGCCAGGTCACAAGAAAGCGAGTTGAAGAAAGGAGCTCAGGGGCACTGTAATTCACAAACCTGCAGAGTTATAAATGACAGCTATCGTCCAAAAATAGACTGAAGTAAGGCTGCCAAGAGGACTTGAAAGCGGGGCAGAATTGCAGGAAACCGATTTCAGGAGGTAGACTGGAATTGCATTGAAAGCATAGGAAAAGAGGCAGAACGTCCACAATGATGCACTTGGCCAAAAAGGGCGTATGCGTTTTTTCCTGAATATATTCAGGAAAAAACGCATACGCCCTTTTTGGCCAACCAAGCAAGCTTGCAAAGGAAATCTGCACTACAATGAAGTCTCACTTCCCCCCGGTCAAAAGGGCCATCTGAAAAATGTGTAAAATCCAGAAAGGCAGGACAGGCCATGGAGAACTGGGATCCTTGTTATGCTGATGGGCGGGATGTAAATTGCCAACAACCACTCGGGAGAAGTGTATGGTGTTTCCTGAAACATCTAAAAAACAAAACAACAGAGCCTAGGGCACTTCCACTTATGGTCCTATAGCTTAGGGAAATTAAAATCAAAAAGACACAGCCACCCCAAAGTTTGGGACGCCTCTGTTTACAAGAACCTCGTTTACCATACAAATTCAATATCACAGAAAGTGAAAAATGGATAAAGAACTTGTGGTACTTACGTACAATGCAGTATCACTCAGCAATGAAATCTATGTCATCAGGCCCATAGCAGCACAATGAGTGGATTCAGGTACGATGATTCTAACTGAAATAAGTCACACAGAAAAAGAAACATCATAAGATATCACTAATACACGGAATGTAAACTTGGCTACACAGGAACTGAATTCCAAAACAGAACAGGGTCTCAAATTTAGAAAACCAACTTATGCTTGCTTAAGGGGAAAGGTGAGTTGGGGTGCTGCATAAAAACAGAGATTGAAATGAGCACAGATAAAGTTCCTTAAGCCAAATATGGAATAGACAAGAGCTACTCCTTGCTCAACGAAATGGACTCAACACCCCATATTAAACGCCTAAGAATGTACCTGACTAGTAAGTATCTTAAAACCTATGGATTCTTATGTCTCCAAAAGAGAATCAAGCGTGTGTACAGGGGCATAAACGCAGCAGTGATAGGATTAGAGAGGTTCGGTGAGCAAATGAAGACCCTTTGAAGTCATATTGCATGGTACCCATTCCACGGGTTTCAACTCTCCAGGTTTAAGGTATTCTTCCTTCAGCTAAAACATGCATGTGGAACCCAGAGTATGATCAACCGTGTGAACGGGAGACGTGTTCAAATATGTCTCAGGTTTCCTCCCCTGGTACTCGGGTGCAACATTCCAGATGCTTTACTAACACTCTCCCTACTTGGAGAGTCAGTGACTTTAACCTCCTGTTTGCCCCAGTTTGCAATTTCTGCGGAAGATGAACAGGAATAGCGAGAACCAATGAGAGACTACCTGGAGGTGTCTGAACGGGCAAATTTAACTCTCATTTCCCACCAGGATGAGGAATTAACCAAAGGCTCAGCATGCCATGCCGGAACCACATTAGGGCCTGAAGACATCCTGCGGTGTTGCGGCCAGGTCACAAGAAAGCGAGTTGAAGAAAGGAGCTCAGGGGCACTGTAATTCACAAACCTGCAGAGTTATAAATGACAGCTATCGTCCAAAAATATACTGAAGTAAGGCTGCCAAGAGGACTTGAAAGCGGGGCAGAATTGCAGGAAACCAATTTCAGGAGGTAGACAGGAATTGCATTTCAAGCATAGGAAAAGAGGCAGAACGTCCACAGTGATGCACTTGGCCAAAAAGGGCGTATGCGTTTTTTCCTGAATATATTCAGGAAAAACCGCATACGCCCTTTTTGGCCAACCAAGCAAGCTTGCAAAGGAAATCTGCACTACAATGAAGTCTCACTTCCCCCCGGTCAAAAGGGCCATCTGAAAAAAGTGTAAAATCCAGAAAGGCAGGACAGGACATGGAGAACTGGGAGCCTTGTTATGCTGATGGGCGGGATGTAAATTGCCAATAGCCACTCCGGAGAAGTGTATGGTGTTTCCTGAAACATCTAAAAAACAAAGCAACAGAGCCTAGGGCACTGCCACTTATGGTCCTATAGCTTAGGGAAACTAAAATAAAAAAGACACAGCCACCCCAAAGTTTGGGACGCCTCTGTTTACAAGAACCTCGATTACCGTACAAGTTCAATATCACAGAAAGTGAAAAATGGATAAAGAAGTTGTGGTACTCATGTACAATGCAGTATCAATCAGCAATGAAATCTATGTCATCAGGCCCGTAGCAGCATAATGAGTGGATTCAGGTACGATGATTCTAACTGAAATAAGTACACACAGAAAAAGAAACATCATAAGATATCACTAATACACGGAATGGAAACTTGGCTACACAGGAACTGCATTCCAAAACAGAACAGGGTCTCAAATTTAGAAAACCAACTCATGCTTGCTTAAGGGGAAAGGTGAGTTGGGGTGCTGCATAAAACCAGAGATTGAAATGAGCACAGATAAAGTTCCTTAAGCCAAATATGGAATAGACAAGAGCTACTCCTTGCTCAACGAAATGGACTCAACACCCCATATTAAACGCCTAAGAATGTACCTGACTAGTAAGTATCTTAAAACCTATGGATTGCTATGTCTCCAAAAGAGAATCAAGCGTGTGTACAGGGGCGTAAACGCAGCAGTGATAGGATTGGAGAGGTTCGGTGAGCAAATGAAGACCCTTTAAAGTCATATTGCATGGTACCCATTCCACGGGTTTCAACTACCCAGGTTTAAGGTAATCTTCCTTCAGCTAAAACATGCATGTGGAACCTAGAGTATGATCAGCCATGTGATTGGGAGACGTGTTCAAATATGTCTCAGTTTTCGTACCCTGGTACTCGGGTGCAACATTCCAGACGCTTTACTAACACTCTCCCGACTTGGAGAGTCAGTCCCTTTAACCTCCTGTTTGGCCCAGTTTGCAATTTCTGCGGAAGATGAACAGGAATAGCGAGAACCAATGAGAGACTAGCTGGAGGTGTCTGAACGGGCAAATTTAACTCTCATTTCCCACCAGGAAGAGGAATTAACCAAAGGCTCAGCGTGCAGTACCGGAACCAGATTAGGGCTTGAAGCCATCCTGCGGTGTTGCGGCCAGCTCAAAAGAAAGCGAGTTGAAGAAAGGAGCTCAGGGGCACTGTAATTCACAAACCTGCAGAGTTATAAATGACAGCTATCGTCCAAAAATAGACTGAAGTAAGGCTGCCAAGAGGACTTGAAAGCGGGGCAGAATTGCAGGAAACCGATTTCAGGAGGTAGACTGGAATTGCATTGAAAGCATAGGAAAAGAGGCAGAACGTCCACAATGATGCACTTGGCCAAAAAGGGCGTATGCGTTTTTTCCTGAATATATTCAGGAAAAAATGCATACGCCCTTTTTGGCCAACCAAGCAAGCTTGCAAAGGAAATCTGCACTACAATGAAGTCTCACTTCCCCCCGGTCAAAAGGGCCATCTGAAAAAAGTGTAAAATCCAGAAAGGCAGGACAGGCCATGGAGAACTGGGAGCCTTGTTATGCTGATGGGTGGGATGTAAATTGCCAACAACCACTAGGGAGAAGTGTATGGTGTTTCCTGAAACATCTAAAAAACAAAGCAACAGAACCTAGGGCACTTCCACTTATGGTCCTATAGCTTAGGGAAATTAAAATAAAAAAGACACAGCCACCCCAAAATTTGGAATGGCTCTGTTTACAAGAACCTCGTTTACAGTACAAGTTCAACATCGCAGAAAGTGAAAAATGGATAAAGAAGTTGTGGTATTTACTTACAAAGCAATATCACTCAGCAATGAAATCTGTGTCATCAGGCCCTTAGCAGCACAATGAGTGGATTCAGGTATGATGATTCTAACTGAAATAAGTCACACAGAAAAAGAAACATCATAAGATATCAGTAATACAAGGAATGGAAACTTGGCTACACAGGAACTGAATTACAGAACAGAACAGGGTCTCAAATTTAGAAAACCAACTTATGCTTGCTTAAGGGGAAAGGTGAGTTGGGGTGCTGCATAAAACCAGAGATTGAAATGAGCACAGATAAAGTTCCTTAAGGCAAATATGGAATAGACAACAGCTACTCCTTGCTCAACGAAATGGACTCAACACCCCATATTAAACGCCTAAGAATGTACCTGACTAGTAAGTATCTTAAAACCCATGGATTGCTATGTCTCCGAAAGAGAATCAAGCATGTGTACAGGGGCATAAACGCAGCAGTGATAGGATTGGAGAGGTTTGTGAGCAAATGAAGACCCTTTGAAGTCATATTGCATGGTACCCATTCCACGGGTTTCAACTACCCAGGTTTAAGGTATTCTTCCTTCAGCTAAAACATGCATGTGGAACCTAGAGTATGATCAACCATGTGATCGGGAGACGTGTTCAAATATGTCTCAGTTTTAGTACCCTGGTACTCGGGTGCAACATTCCAGATGCTTTACTAACACTCTCCCCACTTGGAGAGTCAGCGCCTTTAACCTCCTGTTTGGCACAGTTTGCAATTTCTGCGGAAGATGAACAGGAATAGCGAGAATCAATGAGAGGCTAGCTGGAGGTGTCTGGACGGGCAAATTTAACTCTCATTTCACACCAGGAAGAGGAATTAACCAAAGGCACAGCGTGCCATGCCAGAACCAGATTAGGGCCTGAAGACATCCTGCGGTCTTGCGGCCAGGTCACAAGAAAACGAGTTGAAGAAAGGAGCTCAGGGGCACTGTAATTCACAAACCTGCAGAGTTATAAATGACAGCTATCGTCCAAAAATAGACTGAAGTAAGGCTGCCAAGAGGACTTGAAAGCGGGGCAGAATTGCAGGAAACCGATTTCAGGAGGTAGACTGGAATTGCATTGAAAGCATAGGAAAAGAGGCAGAACGTCCACAATGATGCACTTGGCCAAAAAGGGCGTATGCGTTTTTTCCTGAATATATTCAGGAAAAAACGCATACACCCTTTTTGGCCAACCAAGCAAACTTGCAAAGGAAATCTGCACTACAATGAAGTCTCACTTCTCCCCGGTCAAAAGGGCCATCTGAAAAAAGTATAAAATCCAGAAAGGCAGGACAGGCCATGGAGAACTGGCAGCCTTGTTATGCTGATGGGCGGGAGGTAAATTGCCAACAGACACTCAGGAGAAGTGTATGGTGTTTCCTGAAACATCTAAAAAACAAAGAAACAGAGCCTAGGGCACTTCCACTTATGTTCCTATAGCTTAGGGAAATTAAAATCAAAAAGACACAGCCACCCCAAAGTTTGGGACGCCTCTGTTTACAAGAACCTCGTTTACCGTACAAGTTCAATATCACAGAAAGTGAAAAATGGATAAAGAACTTGTGGCACTTACGTACAATGCAGTATCACTCAGCAATGAAATCTATGTCATCAGGCCCGTAGCAGCATAATGAGTGGATTCAGGTACGATGATTCTAACTGAAATAAGTCACACAGAAAAAGAAACATCATAAGATATCACTAATACACGGAATGTAAACTTGGCTACACAGGAACTGCATTCCAAAACAGAACAGGGTCTCAAATTTAGAAAACCAACTTATGCTTGCTTAAGGGTAAAGGTGAGTTGGGGTGCTGCATAAAACCAGAGATTGAAATGAGCACAGATAAAGTTCCTTAAGCCAAATATGGAATAGACAAGAGCTACTCCTTGCTCAACGAAATGGACTCAACACCACATATTAAACGCCTAAGAATGTACCTGACTAGTAAGTATCTTAAAACCTATGGATTACTATGTCTCCAAAAGAGAATCAAGCGTGTGTACAGGGGCATAAACGCAGCAGTGATACGATTGGAGAGGTTCGGTGAGCAAATGAAGACCCTTTGAAGTCATATTGCATGGTACCCATTACACGGCTCTCAACTCTCCAGGTTTAAGGTATTCTTCCTTCAGCTAAAACATGCATGTGGAACCCAGAGTATGATCAACCATGAGAACGGGAGACGTGTTCAAATATGTCTCAGTTTTCCTCCCCTGGTACTCGGGTGCAACATTCCAGACGCTTTACTAACACTCTCCCGACTTGGAGAGTCAGTCCCTTTAACCTGCTGTTTGGCCCAGTTTGCAATTTCTGCAGAAGATGAACAGGAATAGCGAGAACCAATGAGAGGCTAGCTGGAGATGTCTGGACGGGCAAATTTAACTCTCATTTCCCACCAGGAAGAGGAATTAACCAAAGGCTCAGCATGCCGGTCCGGAACCAGATTAGGGCCTGAAGCCATCCTGCGGGCTTGCGGCCAGGTCACAAGAAAGCGAGTTGAAGAAAGGAGCTCAGGGGCACTGTAATTCACAAACCTGCAGAGTTATAAATGACAGCTATCGTCCAAAAATAGACTGAAGTAAGGCTGCCAAGAGGACTTGAAAGCGGGGCAGAATTGCAGGAAACCGATTTCAGGAGGTAGACAGGAATTGCATTGAAAGCATAGGAAAAGAGGCAGAACGTCCACAATGATGCACTTGGCCAAAAAGGGCGTATGCGTTTCTTCCTGAATATATTCAGGAAGAAACGTATACGCCCTTTTTGGCCAACCAAGCAAGCTTGCAAAGGAAATCTGCACTACAATGAAGTCTCACTTCCCCCCGGTCAAAAGGGCCATCTGAAAAAAGTGTAAAATCCAGAAAGGCAACAGGCCATGGAGAACTGGGAGCCTTGTTATGCTGATGGGCGGGATGTAAATTGCCAACAGACACTCGGGAGAAGTGTATGGTGTTTCCTGAAACATCTAAAAAACAAAGCAACAGAACCTAGGGCACTTCCACATATGGTCCTATAGCTTAGGGAAATTAAAATCAAAAAGACACAGCCACCCCAAAGTTTGGAACGGCTCTGTTTACAAGAACCTCGTTTACAGTACAAGTTCAACATCACAGAAAGTTAAAAATGGATAAAGAAGTTGTGGTATTCACTTACAAAGCAATATCACTCAGCAATGAAATCTGTGTCATCAGGCCCTTAGCAGCGCAATGAGTGGATTCATGTATGATGATTCTAACTGAAATAAGTCACACAGAAAAAGAAACATCATAAGATATCAGTAATACACGGAATGGAAACTTGGCTACACAGGAACTGAATTACAGAACAGAACAGGGTCTCAAATTTAGAAAACCAACTTATGCTTGCTTAAGGGGAAAGGTGAGTTGGGGTGCTGCATAAAACCAGAGATTGAAATGAGCACAGATAAAGTTCCTTAAGCCAAATATGGAATAGACAAGAGCTACTCCTTGCTCAACAAAATGGACTCAACACCGCATATTAAACGCCTAAGAATGTACCTGACTAGTAAGTATCTTAAAACCTATGGATTGCTATGTCTCCGAAAGAGAATCAAGCATGTGTACAGGGGCATAAACGCAGCAGTGATAGGATTGGAGAGGTTCGGTGAGCAAATGAAGACCCTTTGAAGTCATATTGCATGGTACCCATTCCACGGGTTTCAACTACCCAGGTTTTAGGTATTCTTCCTTCAGCTAAAACATGCATGTGGAACCCAGAGTATGATCAACCATGTGATCGGGAGACGTGTTCAAATATGTCTCAGTTTTCCTCCCCTGGTACTCGGGTGCAACATTCCAGACACTTTACTAACACTCTCCCCACTTGGAGAGTCAGCGCCTTTAACCTCCTGTTTGGCCCAGTTTGCAATTTCTGTGGAAGATGAACAGGAATAGCGAGAACCAATGAGAGACTAGCTGGAGGTGTCTGGACGGGCAAATTTAACTCTCATTTCCCACCAGGAAGAGGAAATAACCAAAGGCTCAGCGTGCCGTGCCTGAACCATATTAGGGCCTGAAGCCATGCTGCGGTGTTGCGGCCAGGTCACAAGAAAGCGAGTTGAAGAAAGGAGCTCAGGGGCACTGTAATTCACAAACCTGCAGAGTTATAAATGACAGCTATCGTCCAAAAATAGACTGAGGTAAGGCTGCCAAGAGGACTTGAAAGCGGGGCAGAATTGCAGGAAACCGATTTCAGGAGGTAGACTGGAATTGCATTGAAAGCATAGGAAAAGAGGCAGAACGTCCACAATGATGCACTTGGCCAAAAAGGGCGTATGCGTTTTTTCCTGAATATATTCAGGAAAAAACGCATACGCCCTTTTTGGCCAACCAAGCAAGCTTGCAAAGGAAATCTGCACTACAATGAAGTCTCACTTCCCCCCAGTCAAAAGGGCCATCTGAAAAAAGTGTAAAATCCAGAAAGGCAGGACAGGCCATGGAGAACTGGGAGCCTTGTTATGCTGATGGGCGGGATGTAAATTGCCAACAACCACTTGGGAGAAGTGTATGGTGTTTCCTGAAACATCTAAAAAACAAATCAACAGAACCTAGGACACTTCCACTTATGGTCCTATAGCTTAGGGAAATTAAAATCAAAAAGACACAGCCACCCCAAAGTTTGGAATGCCTCCGTTTACAAGAACCTCGTTTACCGTACAAGTTCAACATCACAGAAAGTGAAAAATGGATAAAGAAGTTGTGGTATTTACTTACAAAGCAATATCACTCAGCAATGAAATCTATCTCATCAGGCCCGTAGCAGCATAATGAGTGGATTCAGGTACGATGATTCTAACTGAAATAAGTCACACAGAAAAAGAAACATCATAAGATATCACTAATACACGGAATGTAAACTTGGCTACACAGGAACTGAATTACAGAAGAGAACAGGGTCTCAAATTTAGAAAACCAACTTATGCTTGCTTAAGGGTAAAGGTGAGTAGGGGTGCTGCATAAAACCAGAGATTGAAATGAGCACAGATAAAGTTCCTTAAGCCAAATATGGAATAGACAAGAGCTACTCCTTGCTCAACGAAATGGACTCAACACCGCATATTAAACGCCTAAGAATGTACCTGACTAGTAAGTATCTTAAAACCTATGGATTACTATGTCTCCAAAAGAGAATCAAGCGTGTGTACAGGGGCATAAACGCAGCAGTGATACGATTGGAGAGGTTCGGTGAGCAAATGAAGACCCTTTGAATTCATATTGCCTGGTACCCATTACACGGGTCTCAACTCTCCAGGTTTAAGGTATTCTTCCTTCAGCTAAAACATGCATGTGGAACCCAGAGTATGATCAACCGTGTGAACAGGAGACGTGTTCAAATATGTCTCAGTTTTCCTCCCCTGGTACTCGGGTACAACATTCCAGACGCTTTACTAACACTCTCCCGACTTGGAGAGTCAGACCTTTAACCTCCTGTTTGGCCCATTTTGCAATTTCTGCGGAAGATGAACAGGAATAGCGAGAACCAATGAGAGGCTAGCGCTAGGTGTCTGGACGGGCAAATTTAACTCTCATTTCCCAACAGGAAGAGGAATTAACCAAAGGCTCAGCATGCCGGACCGGATCCAGATTAGGGCCTGAAGCCATCCTGCGGTGTTGCGGCCAGGTCACAAGAAAGCGAGTTGAAGAAAGGAGCTCAGGGGCATTGTAATTCACAAACCTGCAGAGTTATAAATGACAGCTATCGTCCAAAAATAGATTGAAGTAAGGCGGCCAAGAGGACTTCAAAGCGGGGCAGAATTGCAGGAAACCAATTTCAGGAGGTAGACTGGAATTGCACTGAAAGCATAGGAAAAGAGGCAGAACGTCCACAATGATGCACTTGGCCAAAAAGGGCGTATGCGTTCTTTCCTGAATATATTCAGGAAAGAACGCATACGCCCTTTTTGGCCAACCAAGCAAGCTTGCAAAGGAAATCTGCACTACAATGAAGTCTCACTTCCCCCCGGTCAAAAGGGCCATCTGAAAAAAGTGTAAAATCCAGAAAGGCAGGACAGGCCATGGAGAACTGGGAGCCTTGTTATGCTGATGGGTGGGATGTAAATTGCCAACAACCACTAGGGAGAAGTGTATGGTGTTTCCTGAAACATCTAAAAAACAAAGCAACAGAACCTAGGGCACTTCCACTTATGGTCCTATAGCTTAGGGAAATTAAAATAAAAAAGACACAGCCACCCCAAAATTTGGAATGGCTCTGTTTACAAGAACCTCGTTTACAGTACAAGTTCAACATCGCAGAAAGTGAAAAATGGATAAAGAAGTTGTGGTATTTACTTACAAAGCAATATCACTCAGCAATGAAATCTGTGTCATCAGGCCCTTAGCAGCACAATGAGTGGATTCAGGTATGATGATTCTAACTGAAATAAGTCACACAGAAAAAGAAACATCATAAGATATCAGTAATACAAGGAATGGAAACTTGGCTACACAGGAACTGAATTACAGAACAGAACAGGGTCTCAAATTTAGAAAACCAACTTATGCTTGCTTAAGGGGAAAGGTGAGTTGGGGTGCTGCATAAAACCAGAGATTGAAATGAGCACAGATAAAGTTCCTTAAGGCAAATATGGAATAGACAACAGCTACTCCTTGCTCAACGAAATGGACTCAACACCCCATATTAAACGCCTAAGAATGTACCTGACTAGTAAGTATCTTAAAACCCATGGATTGCTATGTCTCCGAAAGAGAATCAAGCATGTGTACAGGGGCATAAACGCAGCAGTGATAGGATTGGAGAGGTTTGTGAGCAAATGAAGACCCTTTGAAGTCATATTGCATGGTACCCATTCCACGGGTTTCAACTACCCAGGTTTAAGGTATTCTTCCTTCAGCTAAAACATGCATGTGGAACCTAGAGTATGATCAACCATGTGATCGGGAGACGTGTTCAAATATGTCTCAGTTTTAGTACCCTGGTACTCGGGTGCAACATTCCAGATGCTTTACTAACACTCTCCCCACTTGGAGAGTCAGCGCCTTTAACCTCCTGTTTGGCACAGTTTGCAATTTCTGCGGAAGATGAACAGGAATAGCGAGAATCAATGAGAGGCTAGCTGGAGGTGTCTGGACGGGCAAATTTAACTCTCATTTCACACCAGGAAGAGGAATTAACCAAAGGCACAGCGTGCCATGCCAGAACCAGATTAGGGCCTGAAGACATCCTGCGGTCTTGCGGCCAGGTCACAAGAAAACGAGTTGAAGAAAGGAGCTCAGGGGCACTGTAATTCACAAACCTGCAGAGTTATAAATGACAGCTATCGTCCAAAAATAGACTGAAGTAAGGCTGCCAAGAGGACTTGAAAGCGGGGCAGAATTGCAGGAAACCGATTTCAGGAGGTAGACTGGAATTGCATTGAAAGCATAGGAAAAGAGGCAGAACGTCCACAATGATGCACTTGGCCAAAAAGGGCGTATGCGTTTTTTCCTGAATATATTCAGGAAAAAACGCATACACCCTTTTTGGCCAACCAAGCAAACTTGCAAAGGAAATCTGCACTACAATGAAGTCTCACTTCTCCCCGGTCAAAAGGGCCATCTGAAAAAAGTATAAAATCCAGAAAGGCAGGACAGGCCATGGAGAACTGGCAGCCTTGTTATGCTGATGGGCGGGAGGTAAATTGCCAACAGACACTCAGGAGAAGTGTATGGTGTTTCCTGAAACATCTAAAAAACAAAGAAACAGAGCCTAGGGCACTTCCACTTATGTTCCTATAGCTTAGGGAAATTAAAATCAAAAAGACACAGCCACCCCAAAGTTTGGGACGCCTCTGTTTACAAGAACCTCGTTTACCGTACAAGTTCAATATCACAGAAAGTGAAAAATGGATAAAGAACTTGTGGCACTTACGTACAATGCAGTATCACTCAGCAATGAAATCTATGTCATCAGGCCCGTAGCAGCATAATGAGTGGATTCAGGTACGATGATTCTAACTGAAATAAGTCACACAGAAAAAGAAACATCATAAGATATCACTAATACACGGAATGTAAACTTGGCTACACAGGAACTGCATTCCAAAACAGAACAGGGTCTCAAATTTAGAAAACCAACTTATGCTTGCTTAAGGGTAAAGGTGAGTTGGGGTGCTGCATAAAACCAGAGATTGAAATGAGCACAGATAAAGTTCCTTAAGCCAAATATGGAATAGACAAGAGCTACTCCTTGCTCAACGAAATGGACTCAACACCACATATTAAACGCCTAAGAATGTACCTGACTAGTAAGTATCTTAAAACCTATGGATTACTATGTCTCCAAAAGAGAATCAAGCGTGTGTACAGGGGCATAAACGCAGCAGTGATACGATTGGAGAGGTTCGGTGAGCAAATGAAGACCCTTTGAAGTCATATTGCATGGTACCCATTACACGGCTCTCAACTCTCCAGGTTTAAGGTATTCTTCCTTCAGCTAAAACATGCATGTGGAACCCAGAGTATGATCAACCATGAGAACGGGAGACGTGTTCAAATATGTCTCAGTTTTCCTCCCCTGGTACTCGGGTGCAACATTCCAGACGCTTTACTAACACTCTCCCGACTTGGAGAGTCAGTCCCTTTAACCTGCTGTTTGGCCCAGTTTGCAATTTCTGCAGAAGATGAACAGGAATAGCGAGAACCAATGAGAGGCTAGCTGGAGATGTCTGGACGGGCAAATTTAACTCTCATTTCCCACCAGGAAGAGGAATTAACCAAAGGCTCAGCATGCCGGTCCGGAACCAGATTAGGGCCTGAAGCCATCCTGCGGGCTTGCGGCCAGGTCACAAGAAAGCGAGTTGAAGAAAGGAGCTCAGGGGCACTGTAATTCACAAACCTGCAGAGTTATAAATGACAGCTATCGTCCAAAAATAGACTGAAGTAAGGCTGCCAAGAGGACTTGAAAGCGGGGCAGAATTGCAGGAAACCGATTTCAGGAGGTAGACAGGAATTGCATTGAAAGCATAGGAAAAGAGGCAGAACGTCCACAATGATGCACTTGGCCAAAAAGGGCGTATGCGTTTCTTCCTGAATATATTCAGGAAGAAACGTATACGCCCTTTTTGGCCAACCAAGCAAGCTTGCAAAGGAAATCTGCACTACAATGAAGTCTCACTTCCCCCCGGTCAAAAGGGCCATCTGAAAAAAGTGTAAAATCCAGAAAGGCAACAGGCCATGGAGAACTGGGAGCCTTGTTATGCTGATGGGCGGGATGTAAATTGCCAACAGACACTCGGGAGAAGTGTATGGTGTTTCCTGAAACATCTAAAAAACAAAGCAACAGAACCTAGGGCACTTCCACATATGGTCCTATAGCTTAGGGAAATTAAAATCAAAAAGACACAGCCACCCCAAAGTTTGGAACGGCTCTGTTTACAAGAACCTCGTTTACAGTACAAGTTCAACATCACAGAAAGTTAAAAATGGATAAAGAAGTTGTGGTATTCACTTACAAAGCAATATCACTCAGCAATGAAATCTGTGTCATCAGGCCCTTAGCAGCGCAATGAGTGGATTCATGTATGATGATTCTAACTGAAATAAGTCACACAGAAAAAGAAACATCATAAGATATCAGTAATACACGGAATGGAAACTTGGCTACACAGGAACTGAATTACAGAACAGAACAGGGTCTCAAATTTAGAAAACCAACTTATGCTTGCTTAAGGGGAAAGGTGAGTTGGGGTGCTGCATAAAACCAGAGATTGAAATGAGCACAGATAAAGTTCCTTAAGCCAAATATGGAATAGACAAGAGCTACTCCTTGCTCAACAAAATGGACTCAACACCGCATATTAAACGCCTAAGAATGTACCTGACTAGTAAGTATCTTAAAACCTATGGATTGCTATGTCTCCGAAAGAGAATCAAGCATGTGTACAGGGGCATAAACGCAGCAGTGATAGGATTGGAGAGGTTCGGTGAGCAAATGAAGACCCTTTGAAGTCATATTGCATGGTACCCATTCCACGGGTTTCAACTACCCAGGTTTTAGGTATTCTTCCTTCAGCTAAAACATGCATGTGGAACCCAGAGTATGATCAACCATGTGATCGGGAGACGTGTTCAAATATGTCTCAGTTTTCCTCCCCTGGTACTCGGGTGCAACATTCCAGACACTTTACTAACACTCTCCCCACTTGGAGAGTCAGCGCCTTTAACCTCCTGTTTGGCCCAGTTTGCAATTTCTGTGGAAGATGAACAGGAATAGCGAGAACCAATGAGAGACTAGCTGGAGGTGTCTGGACGGGCAAATTTAACTCTCATTTCCCACCAGGAAGAGGAAATAACCAAAGGCTCAGCGTGCCGTGCCTGAACCATATTAGGGCCTGAAGCCATGCTGCGGTGTTGCGGCCAGGTCACAAGAAAGCGAGTTGAAGAAAGGAGCTCAGGGGCACTGTAATTCACAAACCTGCAGAGTTATAAATGACAGCTATCGTCCAAAAATAGACTGAGGTAAGGCTGCCAAGAGGACTTGAAAGCGGGGCAGAATTGCAGGAAACCGATTTCAGGAGGTAGACTGGAATTGCATTGAAAGCATAGGAAAAGAGGCAGAACGTCCACAATGATGCACTTGGCCAAAAAGGGCGTATGCGTTTTTTCCTGAATATATTCAGGAAAAAACGCATACGCCCTTTTTGGCCAACCAAGCAAGCTTGCAAAGGAAATCTGCACTACAATGAAGTCTCACTTCCCCCCAGTCAAAAGGGCCATCTGAAAAAAGTGTAAAATCCAGAAAGGCAGGACAGGCCATGGAGAACTGGGAGCCTTGTTATGCTGATGGGCGGGATGTAAATTGCCAACAACCACTTGGGAGAAGTGTATGGTGTTTCCTGAAACATCTAAAAAACAAATCAACAGAACCTAGGACACTTCCACTTATGGTCCTATAGCTTAGGGAAATTAAAATCAAAAAGACACAGCCACCCCAAAGTTTGGAATGCCTCCGTTTACAAGAACCTCGTTTACCGTACAAGTTCAACATCACAGAAAGTGAAAAATGGATAAAGAAGTTGTGGTATTTACTTACAAAGCAATATCACTCAGCAATGAAATCTATCTCATCAGGCCCGTAGCAGCATAATGAGTGGATTCAGGTACGATGATTCTAACTGAAATAAGTCACACAGAAAAAGAAACATCATAAGATATCACTAATACACGGAATGTAAACTTGGCTACACAGGAACTGAATTACAGAAGAGAACAGGGTCTCAAATTTAGAAAACCAACTTATGCTTGCTTAAGGGTAAAGGTGAGTAGGGGTGCTGCATAAAACCAGAGATTGAAATGAGCACAGATAAAGTTCCTTAAGCCAAATATGGAATAGACAAGAGCTACTCCTTGCTCAACGAAATGGACTCAACACCGCATATTAAACGCCTAAGAATGTACCTGACTAGTAAGTATCTTAAAACCTATGGATTACTATGTCTCCAAAAGAGAATCAAGCGTGTGTACAGGGGCATAAACGCAGCAGTGATACGATTGGAGAGGTTCGGTGAGCAAATGAAGACCCTTTGAATTCATATTGCCTGGTACCCATTACACGGGTCTCAACTCTCCAGGTTTAAGGTATTCTTCCTTCAGCTAAAACATGCATGTGGAACCCAGAGTATGATCAACCGTGTGAACAGGAGACGTGTTCAAATATGTCTCAGTTTTCCTCCCCTGGTACTCGGGTACAACATTCCAGACGCTTTACTAACACTCTCCCGACTTGGAGAGTCAGACCTTTAACCTCCTGTTTGGCCCATTTTGCAATTTCTGCGGAAGATGAACAGGAATAGCGAGAACCAATGAGAGGCTAGCGCTAGGTGTCTGGACGGGCAAATTTAACTCTCATTTCCCAACAGGAAGAGGAATTAACCAAAGGCTCAGCATGCCGGACCGGATCCAGATTAGGGCCTGAAGCCATCCTGCGGTGTTGCGGCCAGGTCACAAGAAAGCGAGTTGAAGAAAGGAGCTCAGGGGCATTGTAATTCACAAACCTGCAGAGTTATAAATGACAGCTATCGTCCAAAAATAGATTGAAGTAAGGCGGCCAAGAGGACTTCAAAGCGGGGCAGAATTGCAGGAAACCAATTTCAGGAGGTAGACTGGAATTGCACTGAAAGCATAGGAAAAGAGGCAGAACGTCCACAATGATGCACTTGGCCAAAAAGGGCGTATGCGTTCTTTCCTGAATATATTCAGGAAAGAACGCATACGCCCTTTTTGGCCAACCAAGCAAGCTTGCAAAGGAAATCTGCACTACAATGAAGTCTCACTTCCCCCCGGTCAAAAGGGCCATCTGAAAAAAGTGTAAAATCCAGAAAGGCAGGACAGGCCATGGAGAACTGGGAGCCTTGTTATGCTGATGGGCGGGATGTAAATTGCCAACAACCACTCGGGAGAAGTGTATGGTGTTTCCTGAAACATCTAAAAAACAAAGTAACAGAGCCTAGGGCACTGCCACTTATGGTCCAAGAGCTTAGGGAAATTAAAATCAAAAAGACACAGCCACCCCAAAATTTGGGACGCCTCTGTTTACAAGAACCTCGTTTACAGTACAAGTTCAACATCGCAGAATGTGAAAAATGGATAAAGAATTTGTGGTATTTACTTACAAAACAATATCACTCAGCAATGAAATCTATGTCATCAGGCCCTTAGCAGCACAATGAGTGGATTCAGGTATGATGATTCTAACTGAAATAAGTCACACAGAAAAAGAAACATCATAAGATATCAGTAATACACGGAATGTAAACTTGGCTACACAGGAACTGAATTACAGAACAGAACAAGGTCTCAAATTTAGAAAACCAACTTATGCTTGCTTAAGGGGAAAGGTGAGTTGGGGTGCTGCATAAAACCAGAGATCGAAATGAGCACAGATAAAGTTCCTTAAGCCAAATATGGAATAGACAAGAGCTACTCCTTGCTCAACGAAATGGACTCAAAACGCCATATTAAACGCCTAAGAATGTACCTGGCTAGTAAGTATCTTAAAACCTATGGATTGCTATGTCTCTGAAAGAGAATCAAGCGTGTGTACAGGGGCATAAACGCAGCAGTGATAGGATTGGAGGGGTTCGGTGAGCAAATGAAGACCCTTTGTAGTCATATTGCATGGTACCCATTCCACGGGTCTCAACTCTCCAGGTTTAAGGTATTCTTCCTTCAGCTAAAACATGCATGTGAAACCCAGAGTATGATCAACCGTGTGAACGGGAGACGTGTTCAAATATGTCTCAATTCTCCCCTGGTACTCGGGTGCATCATTCCAGACGCTTTACTAACACTCTCCCCACTTGGAGAGTCAGCGCCTTTAACCTCCTGTTTGGCCCAGTTTGCAATTTCTGCGGAAGATGAACAGGAATAGGGAGAACCAATGAGAGACTAGCTGGAGGTGTCTGGACGGGCAAATTTAACTCTCATTTCCCACCAGGAAGAGGAAATAACCAAAGGCTCAGTGT
This sequence comes from Delphinus delphis, assembly GCF_949987515.2. Lineage (NCBI taxonomy): Eukaryota > Metazoa > Chordata > Mammalia > Artiodactyla > Delphinidae > Delphinus > Delphinus delphis. The sequence continues at coordinate 120,465 of NW_027193032.1, forward strand.
GCCGTGCCGGAACCAGATTAGGGCCTGAAGCCATCCTGCGGTGTTGCGGCCTGCTCAAAAGAAAGCGAGTTGAAGAAAGGAGCTCAGGGGCACTGTAATTCACAAACCTGCAGAGTTATAAATGACAGCTATCGTCCAAACATATACTGAAGTAAGGCTGCCAAGAGGACTTGAAAGTGGGGCAGAATTGCAGGAAACCGATTTCAGGAGGTAGACTGGAATTGCATTGAAAGCATAGGCAAAGAGGCAGAACGTCCACAATGATGCACTTGGTCAAAAAGTGCGTATGCGTTTTTTCCTGAATATATTCAGGAAAAAACGCATACGCCCTTTTTGGCCAAGCAAGCAAGCTTGCAAACGAAATCTGCACTACAATGAAGTGTCACTTCCCCCCGGTCAAAAGGGCCATCTGAAAAAAGTGTAAAATCCAGAAAGGCAGGACAGGCCATGGAGAACTGGAAGCCTTGTTATGCTGATGGGCGGGATGTAAATTGCCAACAGACACTCGGGAGAAGTGTATGGTGTTTCCTGAAACA